>NC_048577.1:40817466-40919966 GCF_013265735.2 Oncorhynchus mykiss | reverse complement strand
ATGATGAAGACATCATTTGTGAACCCACTTTCAGCCTCCAGGCCTGCCAGATGGACTCACTGGGTAGTATGACAGGAGTCATGCCATTTTATCCAAACAAAAGTCAAAGCTAATCTAAGGCAACAGATAGAAAATTCACTGCAACACACACACACCAGGAAGACTGGTTTGTTGATGAAAAGAGAGCAGTTGACACATGGGACAGAGTTCATTGTGAGGAGGGCAGGCCAAGCAGAGCAGTCGTCCCTCCAAGGAATTATGGAATCTTCCCTCGCTAGGAATTAGGGGTGGCCTATGGGAAATGTAAGAGACGGGGGCCACATTAGATCCCTGTTAGAACCAAGCCTGTTCAGCCTCAGATTCCTACTACACTACCCCATGAGCGGGAGGTGTGTGTGTGTGTGTGTGTGTGTGTGTGTGTGTGTGTGTGTGTGTGTGTGTGTGTGTGTGTGCGTGTGTGAGACTAACAAGCTGTGGTGGTATGGAAGTGTTTTGTGGCCATGGACTGAGCTGTAATGCTGGAAAACATCCAGTGTTTATCTTGAAAGTCAGAGTTTGGCAACAGTGAAACTGTCCTGAAGAATGCTCCATAAAGTGACGAACATCGCTGCGAGCTAACACAAAAGAGAGCAGGCTTAAATTAAAGGCTCACACGAACCCCTCTTCCAGGGCCATCAGCGATCATGTTAAATTGAAGCAGATTGGTTGAGATGGTTCGGATAGTTTTACGACTCCATGGTGAAACTATAACAGCAACAGGCTTATAATGCTAATACGCTGTGGGTCTGCGTGGGTGTTGGTAACTTGCTGGAGGGTTTGTCCTCTTTCTGTTGCATAAGAGGCATTGTTGCTGACAATAACTTATTAGGCTGCTGGTGTGACTCATTGAGAAACTGGTTCAAAGGGCAGAACAGTACAGTAATAGAGATAAACTCTGGTCCTTTTTATTATCTCACTAACACACACACACCTACAGGTGCATGCACAAACACAAACACGCACACACACACAAGTCACACACACAACACACACAAAATCTCACATGCAGTTGCTCAAGGGACTCTATATACGTATAAGGTTACACATGCTTGTCTCTACGTGCATGTGCATCCACAGCCAACAGAACAACAGTGTGGCTGATTCACTGTCTCAATGTGCATACTGTTCAGTCTGAACTATTGTAATCAGTTGGACTGTTACAAACCAGTCCACTTATCCTCTACGGTCTTCAGCTGACTACTTGAGCCAGGGAAATGCTAGTTACCTAATCGTGCGCAGTGTTGACCCCTTAGCTCAAATAGCATAGTTGAACTGTAGGGTTCCATCTTTGAGAAACAGATCTACCCTATTGGGATAGACAGGGTGAAGTGTGTAACTCAATGCAATGGACAGGCAGGGGGAAGAGATCGTTCATTAGCTTTCAACCTCCTGAAACCCATCTGGAGGAGAATTGATTTAACGGCCACGGGTGACATATAGCTCCTTCCCTGGCCTTCGGACCACACTCACCCCTTAACACCCTGCTCCCTCTCCCACCAAAAGGCCTCGAATTCCAGGAAAAGTTGGAGTGAAGTTCTGGTCTGGGGGCTCTATAAATCAGTGCTACATTACTGAACCGGACCTTGTTTCAGTGGAACCAGGAGTGAAACATCACGACTCCCTCCACATCCCCCTACTTTCCCCCGTTCAACCATATGTGACGTTCTAGTGAGCTCCAGTTGAGACGATTTCCTCAACCACTCCTTAACCCTAACCTAACCAGGTGTCTGTTCAGTTTGGATTCAGACACTCTAACCTAAGATGGTGGATAAATGAAGATAGTTCACTCAGGCCGTTTACCATTGGAAAAAATGGTCAGTACGGGTCTACTTTTTTTATTGAACCTTTATTTAACTAGGCAAGTCAGTTAAGAACAAATTCATATTTACAATGACGACCTACCCCCGGCCAAACCTGGACGACACTGGGTAAATTGAGCACCACCCTATGGGACTCCCAATCACAGCCAGATGTGATGCAGCCTGGATTCAAACAAGGGACTGTAGTGACACCTCTTGCACTGAGATGCAGTGCCTCAGACCGCTGCGCCACTCAGGAGCTTAAGGGTCGGCTCTCCCATAGACATCAATTCGATAGCAGCTGGGTCTGGTCTGCCTAGTTCAGTGAATCACATTGAAACAGAAAAATTGAGGGAGTGGGATGTCTTGCTTCCTCTTCTGTCTCTGCTCTAACCACAACTGTTTCTGGTCCCGTCTGTCTGTTGCACCATAGTTGAGTCAGAGTCATGCTGCTCCAATCAGACCCTACAGGCCTTATTAACCTATTAACGCTGCTGCGTGTTCGTCATAGTGTCCTTGTTGCTCCTTTATAGGCCGCAATCAACGGCGGTGCCTTCCATTCATCCCTCTGTGCCTGAGGCTGTTGCTCTCTCTAACAGCCATCGACCAGGAGGGAAAAGTGAGAAACAGTTAGGTCACAAACACCAAGGAAACCATTGTTGTCATGGTGAAAATAACACAAACTACGGAGATGGTGGTCAGCGGAGATAATGAATGAGCTGGGGATAGCATGCAATATAACAGCTGTCAATAACAGCACCCACACATGTAATGGGTGACATAAGAGGCATTTGTTATGATTCATGAAATGATGGAAAGTCACATCGGTAGTTAATTGGCCTGTAATTATAATGTGTAAAAGGAGTGTATGTGTGTGTGTGTGTGTGTGTGTAACTGGCTCTGATACAACCCAGCCCATGGGCCATGTGAGTGATAGACCTGTCTGCACATGCCTATTAGGCCGCAGTGAGGCAGTAGGCTGATTCAACTGCAGAAGCTAGGTTGGTTCGTTCACAGGTGAATGACACATCCGTCAAAGGATAACAGCAGATGATCCTCTGTTCTGGGCCAGGCCAAGGGGAAGAGGAGTCATGACAGGACCTCTCAGCTCAGCTCTCATGAATAACACACAAACAGACAACATCCGTAAACAATTTAGAAGTTAGCCGTTTGTTTCAATTCTTTCCAAACGGGTGGACTGGGGTGGAGGGATGAGGGGATTGGAGGGGTGAGAGGGTGAAAGAGTGAACCAGGGCAGTTGATATGCCCTCTGTAGGGGCCCAATAGGGCGTAGTGACATCATCAGCCTTCCTCTGCCTCCCCTGCTCCTATGGGACGTTCTGCCTGTACAAACAAACCCACCCTCTGGGCCTCTTGTCTAATGGGAACCAGACCTGCCCAGGCACTGAACCCTCCCTCCATCTCTCTCTCTTTCTCTCCCTTTCTCCTTCCTTACTCCTTTCTCTCTCTCTCTCTCCCCCCCTCTCTCTCTCTCTCTCTCTCTCTCTCTCTCTCTCTCTCTCTCTCTCTCCCTCTCTCTCTCTCTTTCTCCCTCTCTCCCTACACTCCCACACTCCACAAGCAACTACAGCTGAGGGATGCACTTCAATTATCCCAAACAGACCTGAAACTATTTCCTCTCTCTCTCCCTCCGTCTTTCCCACATAGCAATGAGTCATGACGTTCAACCTTTCCTCCGCTCTGGCTGACCTCTGTGACCTTGGAGCCACGAGACACCCACCAACCTTTGCTTATCTCTCGCTCCCAATCTCCCCCTTGACCCTGCTCCTCTCCTCACAGTTACATGCTCTCTTTCTTGCCCTCGCTCCCTCCTTCCTTCCCTCCCTAACTCACTCCCTCGCCCCCTTTTCTCTTGCTGATTATTTCATCCCTGTAACACTTTAGTGTCACTCTGGCCCTTGGCAAGCTCTTCAACTTATGTGCTATTTTTCCTTGACCTAGTTTTGATGTAAAGCTTTCAGCTTGTGAGATAATGCAGTCTAAGGCACTGCATCTCAGTGCTAGAGGCATCACTACAGAAACCCTGGTTCGAATCCAGGCTGTATCACAACTGGCCGTGATCGGGATTCCCGTAGGGCGGCTCACAATTGGCCCAACATTGTTTGGGTTTGGCCGGGGGTAGGCCGTCATTTCAAATAAGAATTTGTTCTTAACTGACTTGCCTAGTTAAATAAAGGTTCGATATATAATTAGACATTGAGGGGCTATGCTAATTGGACAATCTCATGGCAGTAACTGCATCATTGGATTTCTAACCAATGAGGTAAGCACGTACTAATCATAGACTCTCCACTTGGCCAACAGAGGACAAGGCACCATCTTGGACTGAGTGTCAGTGAGTGAGTGCAGTTCCTCTCTGAATGCAGGTCTGAATGTTCTTATTGTGTAAGGAGTATGTTCATAGTTTATCTGTGAATGTCCTCCCGGTCTCCTAGCAGTTATTTTATCTGAATGTTCTGTTTCACTGCAGCATGAATCATGGCACAGAGACAGAGAGAGAGAGAGAGAGAGAGAGAGAGAGAGAGAGAGGGAGAGGGAGGGAGAAAGAGAGAGAGAGAGAGAGAGAGGGAGAGAGAGAGAGGGAGAGAGAGGGCGAGGGAGAGAGAGAGAGAGAGAGAGAGAGGGGAGGAGAGAAAGGCTATCAAACCACAGGGACTCCACATCGAGTACAATGCAGAAAGGGCTGGTTGAGAGCGTAACTGATGACATTCACTTCCTAAGACATGAGGCACTGTTTTTATAGTACTTCCTTATCACTGGATGACTGTGTCACTGCTAATTAGCATATCTCTGGAAGAGGACGACAGAGTATGTGTTGCCGCTGCCTTCTGTTCCACTGACTCGCTGTGTGTGTGTGGTTGCGTGTGTGTGTGTCTGTGTGCGTGCTTATGCGGTGTCTACTAAGAGTGTGTGTCCAACACTAGAATATGTGAGACGGCCCTAAGGTGGTGTGTGCCAGAATCAGCAGCGGGTGGGGAATGAAATGTCCTGGAAACATAAGAGATTTGTTGTAGAGGCAGCACCATGAGAATGACTGGAGGGATTGGCAGGGATTCAGACACACTGGATCTTACTGTCACTTCTGTGTCCATCCATCCCTCCATCCCTCCATCCATTCCCTCCCTCACATCTGGGCACAGACCCACCAATGTCCCTGTAGGCAGAGTGATGAGACTCCACAGCCTCCTCAGTGAATTCACCCCCACCCCTCTCCTCTCTGCCCCCCTCTTTCCCTGGCCTGCTCTGTCTGTTTTTCTCATTTTCTGTGGAGCTGCTGTGTGTTGCTTTCTGGCAGCGCTGCTGTCTCTGTGTCGTGCGGGCCGGGAGTGGCCAGGCCCCAACACACCCCTCTGGAGCAACAGTGTGTGTTTGTGCACCGTCAGCAGAAAGCCAGACCTGGCGGTAACAGACATGTACAGACTCACTGGGGATGACTGTCCTGGAGACTGAGGGAAGGAGGGAATGCAGGTGTGTCTGTGAAATATAAATGATAGGTGAGTGTATGTGTCAGTTTGACTTTGTTCTTGTGAGTGACTGTGCGTGCAAAGTTTAACCTCAAAATCCTATGCTTGTGCCCCCCAGTTTCTGAATCGATCTGCCGTGAATGTCTGCTCGCAGCTCTCACATGCCAGCTGGATGAAACACACCGAAGGCATTGATCAAAAATGGTCTTTCTCACTACTCTCTCTCTCTCTCTCTCTCTGTCTCCCGCTCCATTTCTATCTCTCTTTCTTTTCCACTCTCTTCTCTTCTTTCTTATGTAAAACTTATTGTGAGAAATTGAAAAGGAAAGGTCGTCTTGTAGGGCTTGACCTGATGATAAGGTAACATGTACTGAGTCTACAAAAATATTAAGAACACTCGTTCCATGATGTAGACTGACCAGGTGAATCCAGGTGAAAGCTATGATCCCTTTGTTCCTAATGTTTGGCGTGCTCCGTGTATTTAAATAGACCTAACCATTGCAATGTATATATTGATACTTTACATACAAAAATAAACACTATCACTAATGTAAATCATAGCCAAAATCATAATAACCAATTACTTTCATAGCCTTTACAGACAGTGTTTATTCAAATCTAAGAGTTTGGTAGTGTAAATGTAATGTGACGAATAATCTATTCTACTCTAATCTAATGTGCACACTGGTGAGGACCCACTGGTGCCACTTCAAAGACAACCATGAAGTTAAACAGGGAGTCAGGTACTGACTAGGTGTGTGTGTGCACTGTGTGTGTGTGTGTATGTGTGTGTGTGTGTGCATTTATGTATATATGTGTCCATGTGCACGTGCATATATGTCCGTGTGCGTGTGCACGTATGTGTGTGATCTTCCTAGT
Organism: Oncorhynchus mykiss; assembly: GCF_013265735.2. Classification (NCBI taxonomy): domain Eukaryota; kingdom Metazoa; phylum Chordata; class Actinopteri; order Salmoniformes; family Salmonidae; genus Oncorhynchus; species Oncorhynchus mykiss. The sequence goes on along the minus strand of NC_048577.1, from coordinate 40,913,764 downwards.
CCACAGTAGGGCCCCCTGAGAGAAAGAGCTGATGCTTGCCCCCACACCTCCTCTGTGTAGAAGGCAGCAGGCCAGGTGGGTGTGTTCCTGTTGCTGCTGCCTGAGGAGAAGCAGCTGTAGAGTTGAATCAGCTTTGCTTCAGCCTTGCCTAGGCATTTCCTTGATGTCATCAGAATACAGCAATAGCACCCTGGCAGCAATAAACCGTCAGTCAAATTCATTGACTCACATCAGGGACAGAAGTTTCCAGTCAGTTTGTCTCTCCGTCTCCATGTTTTTACGACACATTGACTTGGGTTTTCACAGAAAGTTACAGTAGCCTATAGCATGTGTCTAACCAATCAGACGGATCGGTTCTCCATTCCTTTTGATATTTTGTGCTTCATTTACAACTTCTCTATGTCGAATCGTTCTTCTCTATGTCGAATCGTTCTCTTTTATTTTCTGTGGCTTTTCTGTTTCAGTCCTTCCTCTTCCACATTGTTCCACTGCCACATTGCAGTCCAGTCTAGACCAGTTGTGAAAGTTCAGCTGCTTCGAACCTGGATCTAGAAAAGCTTTTCACAGAGGGCCTTTTTGGTTCCTTTTGGTTCCTGGTGGCACCTTCATTGTGGAGGACAGGCTCATAATAATGGCTGGAATGGAATAAATGGAATGGTCTCAAACACATGGTCCATGTGTTTGATAGCATTCCATTCACTTCATTCCAGACACTATGATCAGCTGTCCTCCCCGCACCGGCCTGTGGTTTTAATGCATAGTATAGTCAAGTATAGTCAAGTGATCATGATGATGTGTCATGAGCAGTGAGCACTACTGAGAATCAACTGAGTTAGGGGCCTCCACACCCCCTCCTTCCCTCCGCCAGACCACTCTCCACTCATCCACTCCACTCCCTCTTGAATAAAATATTGAGTGTGAGATTACTTTCACAAAAGGAGGAACACGAACCCCTGACTTCCTGCCCAGTGATGAGGTCACCGGTCTCTAAGGGAGTGTCTGTGAAATGCATGCTCAATAACAGCCCAAGCGATGGATGGCAGGGAGAAGAGGAGAGAGGGAGGGGGTGGAGGAGAGAGAGGGGGGTTGAGAAAATAAGTATGTGGAAGAGAGGGAGGGGGTGGAGAATGAGGCGGGGGGGGGGGGGGCAGAGAGTGAGGGAGTGGAGGAGAGAGAGGTAGAGGACTACAGTACTAGAGGGATGTGAGGTGGTAGTGGAGGGTGGCTGGGGAATGAGCTGGTGGTGCGGAGGTAGGGGGAGGTAGAGGACTAGAGTACTAGAGGGGAATGAGCTGGTGGTGCGGGGGTAGGGGGAGGTAGAGGACTAGAGTACTAGAGGGGAATCAAATCAAATCAAATTTATTTACATAGCCCTTCGTACATCAGCTGATATCTCAAAGTGCTGTACAGAAACCCAGCCTAAAACCCCAAACAGCAAGCAATGCAGGTGTAGAAGCACGGTGGCTAGGAAAAACTCTCTAGAAAGGCCAAAACCTAGGAAGAAACCTAGAGAGGAACCAGGCTATGTGGGGTGGCCAGTCCTCTTCTGGCTGTGCCAGGTGGAGATTATAACAGAACATGGCCAAGATGTTTAAATGTTCATAAATGACCAGCATGGTCGAATAATAATAAAGCAGAACAGTTGAAACTGGAGCAGCAGCACTGCCAGGTGGACTGGGGACAGCAAGGAGTCATCATGTGAGGTAGTCCTGGGGCATGGTCCTAGTGCTCAGGTCCTCCGAGAGAGAGAAAGAAAGAGAGAAGGAGAGAATTAGAGAACGCACACTTAGATTCACACAGGACACCGAATAGGACAGGAGAAGTACTCCAGATATAACAAACTGACCCTAGCCCCCCGACACATAAACTACTGCAGCATAAATACTGGAGGCTGAGACAGGAGGGGTCAGGAGACACTGTGGCCCCATCCGAGGACACCCCCGGACAGGGCCAAACAGGAAGGATAAACCCCACCCACTTTGCCAAAGCACAGCCCCCACACCACTAGAGGGATATCTTCAACCACCAACTTACCATCCTGAGACAAGGCCAAGTATAGCCCACAAAGATCTCCGCCATGGCACAACCCAAGGGGGGGCACCAACCCAGACAGGATGACCACATCAGTGAATCAACCCACTCAGGTGACGCACCCCTTCCAGGGACGGCATGAGAGAGCCCCAGTAAGCCAGTGACTCAGCCCCTGTAATAGGGTTAGAGGCAGAGAATCCCAGTGGAAAGAGGGGAACCGGCCAGGCAGAGACAGCAAGGGCGGTTCGTTGCTCCAGAGCCTTTCCGTTCACCTTCACACTCCTGGGCCAGACTACACTCAATCATATGACCCAGTGAAGAGATGAGTCTTCAGTAAAGACTTAAAGGTCGAGACCGAGTTTGCGTCTCTGACATGGGTAGGCAGACCGTTCCATAAAAATGGAGCTCTATAGGAGAAAGCCCTGCCTCCAGCTGTTTGCTTAGAAATTCTAGGGACAATTAGGAGGCCTGCGTCTTGTGACCGTAGCGTACGTGTAGGTATGTACGGCAGGACCAAATCAGAGAGATAGGTAGGAGCAAGCCCATGTAATGCTTTGTAGGTTAGCAGTAAAACCTTGAAATCAGCCCTTGCTTTGACAGGAAGCCATTGTAGGGAGGCTAGCACTGGAGTAATATGATAAATTTTTTTGGTTCTAGTCAGGATTCTAGCAGCTGTATTTAGTACTAACTGAGGTTTATTTAGTGCTTTATCCGGGTAGCCGGAAAGGAGAGCATTGTAGTAGTCTAGCCTAGAAGTGACAAAGCATGGATTAATTTTTCTGCATCATTTTTGGACAGAAAGTTTCTGATTTTTGCAATGTTACGTAGATGGAAAAAAGCTGTCCTTGAAACAGTCTTGATATGTTCGTCAAAAGAGAGATCAGGGTCCAGAGTAACGCCGAGGTCCTTCACAGTTTTATTTGAGACGACTGTACAACCATTAAGATTAATTGTCAGATTCAACAGAAGATCTCTTTGTTTCTTGGGACCTAGAACAAGCATCTCTGTTTTGTCCGAGTTTAAAAGTAGAAAGTTTGCAGCCATCCACTTCCTTATGTCTGAAACACATGCTTCACACATGCTTCTAGCAATGAGCTGGTGGTGCTGGGGTAGGGGGAGGTAGAGGACTAGAGTACTAGAGGGGAATGAACTGGTGGTGTGGGGGGAGGTAGAGGACTAGAGTACTAGAGGGGAATGAGCTGGTGGTGCGGAGGGAGGTAGAGGACTAGAGTACTAGAGGGATGTGAGGTGGTAGTGGAGGGTGGCTGGGGAATGAGCTGGTGGTGCGGGGGTAAGGGGGAGGTAGAGGACTAGAGTACTAGAGGGGAATGAGCTGGTGGTGCGGGGGGAGGTAGAGAACTAGAGTACTAGAGGGATGTGAGGTGGTAGTGGAGGGTGGCTGGGGAATGAGCTGGTGGTGCGGGGGTAGGGGGGAGGTAGAGGACTAGAGTACTAGAGGGATGTGAGGTGGTAGTGGAGGGTGGCTGGGGAATGAGCTGGTGGTGCGGGGGTAGGGGGGAGGTAGAGGACTAGAGTACTAGAGGGATATGAGGTGGTAGTGGAGGGTGGCTGGGGAATGAGCTGGTGGTGCTGGGGTAGGGGGGAGGTAGGTTTAACGTCCAGCGATTGTCTCTAGCATGCCGCGGGCACTTGGCCTAGCACAGCATGTACTCATGTTATGGAGAAGGCTCGACTAGCTCTTAAAAAATTACTTCAAGGGGGTGGGGGTGTGAACGCTCCACAGCCAAGAAAATCTCACGAAATGGGGGAGCGAGTTCCAGAGTTGGCCGAGAAACCCCCTTCTTTTCATTTATCCCAGATGGCTCCATAACAGTAAATTGCTCTGTGAGTGGAGACTAGGGGAGTATTTGCTTTGTGATCAGTCTTATGGCCTATGGGGAGAGATATGGATCAGTATACTCCAATACCCAGCATGCTCTACTTCTCCCTGGGGCCTGCTTTATTTGTATCTGACAATGTTGAACCTTTCACCAACCTAGAATATCTTCCTGACAACCCCCAAATCCTCACAATAGCTCCTTTGGATAAAAGGAACTATGAGTATTACATCAAATGTCCCTCCCTGTCTCATGTAACCCCTATGTAACCTGTTGTATTACAATCTGTTCTGAATCAGCTGGCTTCCTCTTCTCCCTGAAATTCTAGATGATATAAGTGTGTGCTGCTGATTGGAGTGGGACCTGCTCTGTGTCTGCATGTGTCTCAGTGAAGGTCATGTGCTGTGTGTGAGCCATTAGCTACTCTGTTCCCTCTCCCCAGGCCCACGTCAGCTGGCTGGTCCTGGGCTGCTGGGACGACTGATGAGGGGGGAGCACCTCGTGTACCCTGCCTGAGGCTGGGCCGAGCCGGCTGGGGGTGAGGATGGGATAAGGGTGTCTCTCTCTAACACACTCACACAAAGCCATTTTGTTTCTAGCCCAGGCCCAGATGGAACTGTTCTGTTGCCAAGGTTCCTGATCTCTACATCCTGCCTCCCAGTGAAAAGGTCCAGTCTTCAAACGACTAGCAGGAACAAAGACTCATACAGCACACTGCATGGCGCTAGGTCACACACTCACACATTCCCACTGCCTATGTACACACTATCGCTCTGTCCCTTGATCCTTATCTCCCCTCCATCTCTCCTTCTCAGCCTCCTCCATCGTCCTCTCTCTGTCTTTTTAAAATTGCTCATACATTCTCTGACCCACAAATGTAATTGACTACACACACACGCGCGCGTTTTTCTATCCGTATGGGGACCAAACAATTGATTCCCATTCAAAATCCTTTTTTCCCTCAACCTAACCCTAACTCTTAACTTTAACCCTACCCCAAAATCCTAACCCTAACCCTAACCCTAAAACTAAACCTAACCCTAAACCTAACCCCTCAGTCCCCACAAGGATAGTAAAAACCAAAACACAAACACTCTCTCTCTCACTCACACACACACACACACACACACACACACACACACACACACACACACACACACACACACACATTCTCCCTGCTCTTATTCCTCCTATGTCTCACCCTTGGGCAGTAACAGCATAATGCTTTCCAGATGCTGTATATTCTCCACCCTTACCCAGCTTTGGAAATGCCCCCCTCTCAAGGCGTTAATGGTGCCCTCTGAGAGGGGGAAGGGGTCCGCAGCCCTTTCATGCTCCCACTGAGCCGCTAAAACAGTCCCCTTCCCTCCTTTCCCTTTCACAAAGTAATTGCTGACCTGTCGTCTCTTTGCCCCAATCTGCAGGGTTACATACAGTACATGGCTGTGACGGAGTTGAAAGACATTCTGACAGTATTTCAGTACACAGATAAGCTCTAAAGCATATGTGAAAAGTCCACTGCTGTCCTTTCTCCAGATGGTTAGTGATGTTCATATTGGGTTTCCAAACTGTCTGCAGCCACTGGATGTTGTCTGTAACCATGGTGGGGTATCTGGTGTCGGTGGTCTGCTGTTCAGCGAGGTGCCTCACTCCATCCCCTTCCTGTATCGCCCAGTCTGAATGATGAACATCTATCCACTGTAGAAAATCAATGGCCAGTGAGTTTAGTCTCAAAAGCTGGCTTGGTTTACTGCCCTCCCTCCCCACACCCTGCTAATGGGAGAGGATCATTAAATCAGTATGATTAAACCTCTTAGATCTCTGTGTGTCATACAGGGAAACATGCTGTAATCGTTAGTGTGAATAGCTCCATCATTAGGCTCTTTCTGCTCCTCAGTATGAAACCTCATAAGAGCCACAAGGGATCCAGTCCCAGAGCCCCAGACCCTCCAGCCCCAGAGCCCCAGTCTACCCCAGCCCCAGAGCCCCAGTCTCCCCTGGCCCCAGAGCCCCAGTCTCCCCCAGCCCCAGAGCCCCAGTCCGTCCAGTCCCAGAGCCCCAGTCCCTTCTGCCCCAGAACCTCAGACCCTCCAGTCCCAGAGCCCCAGTCCCTCCTGTCCCAGAGCCCCAGTCCCTCCAGTCCCAGAGCCCCAGTTCCTGCAGTTCCAGAGCCCCAGTCCCTCCTGCCCCAGAGCCCCAGTCCCTCCTGCCCCAGAGCCCCAGTCTCCCCCTGCCCCAGAGACCCAGTCCCTCCTGCCCCAGAGCCCTAGTCCCTCCTGCCCCAGAGCCCCAGTCCCTCCTGTCCCAGAGCCCCAGGCCCTCCAGCCCCAGAGCCCCAGTCCCTCCTGTCCCAGAGCCCCAGTTCCTCCTGTCCCAGAGCCCCAGTCCCTCCTGTCCCAGAGCCCCAGTCCCTCCAGCCCCAGAGCCCCAGTCCCTCCTGTCCCAGAGCCCCAGTCCCTCCTGTCCCAGAGCCCCAGTCACTCCAGCCCCAGAGCCCCATTCCCTCCTGGCCCAGAGCCCCAGTCTCCCCCAGCCCCAGAGCCCCAGTCCCTCCAGCCCCAGAGCCCCAGTCTCCTCCTGTCCCAGAGCCCCAGTCCCTCCAGCCCCAGAGCCCCAGTCCCCCCTGTCCCAGAGCCCCAGTCCCTCCTGTCCCAGAGCCCCAGTCCCTCCAGCCCCAGAGCCCCATTCCCTCCTGGCCCAGAGCCCCAGTCTCCCCCAGCCCCAGAGCCCCAGTCCATCCAGCCCCAGAGCCCCAGTCCCTCCTGTCCCAGAGCCCCAGTCCCTCCAGCCCCAGAGCCCCAGCCGCCAGACTCCACTATAATGAGTGTTCTATTCGTTGTTGTGCTAGACAACCTTAGTGTGGTTGGAAGAGGAAATATGAATATGAATGGTACAGAACTGAAATCAAGGATGGCTGTGGCACATACACACACACACACACACCCACATATACACACATGGGAAAATGATACAAATCCGTCTGTATGTCTCAGGCACACTGAGGTGGAGAAAAAGAGACGACACAGAAGTAAGATGGTATACAACTGGGGCACGGAGACATGATACTAGACAACACAACATCTTGATAGTCCAGCGGGTCCAGCGTCTCCAGGGGGCATGAGCATGGCTGGGGCCACAAACCAGACGAGACGGGCTGGAGGGCGGAGGGCGGAGAGCAGAGAGCTGTTCTGTGAGAATGTGTCCATCTGCAGCATACGCTGGAGCCCGCCCAAAAGAAACAGACAAAATTAAACCACAGCAAGACAGCCAAGTTCCATGTTTAAAGTACTCACAAACAGAGAATTACTGTGTTATACCGTCTGTAAAGCTCTGAGAAATGGCTAATAATGCTGTCTAAATCCTACCACAATACAGCCAATGGTCTTGCTAAACAGTCTGTTGTCACAAACTACACAGCAGCACCATATGTACAAACCACCCAGCAGCACCATATGTACAAACCACCCGGCAGCACCATATGTACAAACCACCCAGCAGCACCATATGTACAAACCTCCCAGCAGCACCATATGTACAAACTACCCAGCAGCACCATATGTACAAACCACCCGGCAGCACCATATGTACAAACTACCCAGCAGCACCATATGTACAAACTACCCGGCAGCACCATATGTACAAACCACCCAGCAGCACCGTATGTACAAACCACCCAGCAGCACCGTATGTACAAACCACCCAGCAGCACCGTATGTACAAACTACCCAGCAGCACCATATGTACAAACCACCCAGCAGCACCATATGTACAAACTACCCGGCAGCACCATATGTACAAACCACCCAGCAGCACCATATGTACAAACCACCCAGCAGCACCATATGTACAAACTACCCAGCAGCACCATATGTACAAACTACCCGGCAGCACCATATGTACAAACCACCCAGCAGCACCGTATGTACAAACCACCCAGCAGCACCGTATGTACAAACCACCCAGCAGCACCGTATGCACAAACTACCCAGCAGCACCATATGTACAAACCACCCAGCAGCACCATATGTACAAACTACCCGGCAGCACCATATGTACAAACCACCCAGCAGTACCGTATGTACAAACCACCCAGCAGCACCATATGTACAAACCACCCAGCAGCACCATATGTACAAACCTCCCAGCAGCACCATATGTACAAACCTCCCAGCAGCACCATATGTACAAACCACCCAGCAGCACCATATGTACAAACCACCCAGCAGCACCATATGTACAAACCACCCAGCAGCACCATATGTACAAACCACCCAGCAGCACCATATGTACAAACCACCCGGCAGCACCATATGTACAAACCACCCGGCAGCACCATATGTACAAACCACCCAGCAGCACCATATGTACAAAACACCCGGCAGCACCATATGTACAAACCACCCGGCAGCACCATATGTACAAACCACCCGGCAGCACCATATGTACAAACTACCCAGCAGCACCATATGTACAAACTACCCGGCAGCACCATATGTACAAACCACCCAGCAGCACCGTATGTACAAACCACCCAGCAGCACCGTATGTACAAACCACCCAGCAGCACCGTATGTACAAACTACCCAGCAGCACCATATGTACAAACCACCCAGCAGCACCATATGTACAAACTACCCGGCAGCACCATATGTACAAACCACCCAGCAGTACCGTATGTACAAACCACCCAGCAACACCGTATGTACAAACTACCCAGCAGCACCATATGTACAAACCACCCAGCAGCACCATATGTACAAACCACCCAGCAGCACCATATGTACAAACCACCCAGCAGCACCATATGTACAAACTACCCAGCAGCACCATATGTACAAACTACCCGGCAGCACCATATGTACAAACCACCCAGCAGCACCGTATGTACAAACCACCCAGCAGCACCGTATGTACAAACCACCCAGCAGCACCGTATGTACAAACTACCCAGCAGCACCATATGTACAAACCACCCAGCAGCACCATATGTACAAACTACCCGGCAGCACCATATGTACAAACCACCCAGCAGTACCGTATGTACAAACCACCCAGCAACACCATATGTACAAACCACCCAGCAGCACCATATGTACAAACCACCCAGCAGCACCATATGTACAAACTACCCAGCAGCACCATATGTACAAACTACCCGGCAGCACCATATGTACAAACCACCCAGCAGCACCGTATGTACAAACCACCCAGCAGCACCGTATGTACAAACCACCCAGCAGCACCGTATGTACAAACTACCCAGCAGCACCATATGTACAAACCACCCAGCAGCACCATATGTACAAACTACCAGGCAGCACCATATGTACAAACCACCCAGCAGTACCGTATGTACAAACCACCCAGCAACACCATATGTACAAACCACCCAGCAGCACCGTATGTACAAACCACCCAGTAGCACCGTATGTACAAACCACCCAGCAGCACCATATGTACAAACCACCCAGCAGCACCATATGTACAAACCACCCAGCAGCACCATATGTACAAACTACACAGCAGCACCATATGTACAAACCACCCAGCAGCACCATATGTACAAACCACCCAGCAACACCATATGTACAAACCACCCAGCAGCACCATATGTACAAACCACCCAGCAACACCATATGTACAAACCACCCAGCAGCACCATATGTACAAACCACCCAGCAGCACCATATGTACAAACCACCCAGCAGCACCGTATGTACAAACCACCCAGCAGCACCATATGTACAAACCACCCAGCAGCACCGTATGTACAAACCACCCAGCAGCACCGTATGTACAAACCACCCAGCAGCACCGTATGTACAAACCACCCAGCAGCTTTCTAACAACTGCTTACATCTCTTTCTCTCTTTTAGGTGAAATATGTCACCGGAAATGTGCCTATCAATCATGTTTCCTGTCCTGTGTCCTGTTGAACCATTATTCAGATATTAGTTTATATCAGTGAAGTGTTTGATGACAGGAGAAGAATTGTGTATTGCCTAATGGTTTCGGTTAGAGGGAGAAGGCAATGACCACAACAGAGACTCTTTCTCATTCTCCTATTCCTCTGCAAATAGTGATGAATGCAAGGTGAATGTGAGAAACAGGAACATCATGTTAGTTTGTGTGCGTGTGTGCGTGCGTGTGTGTGTGTGTGTGTGTGTGCGCGTGCGTGCGTGTGTGTGTGCGTGCGTGTGTGTGTGTGTGTGCGTGCGCTCCGACCTAATTGTATCCCCATGAGGTTAGTTAAATACATGACCTCAGTGTGATTGTCTGTGGTCTATGTGGTCGCCACTGTTGAGTTTTTCCAAATCCATAAGATACATGAGACTGTTGGCTGTGAGAACCACCTTCCCTCTTCCCCATACCCACCACCACACCCCTTTCTCAAGTAGTAGAACAGCTTGCTGACACAAAATAAGAAACAACATGAATCATTCTCCAGGATAAACAAACACCCTAATGGCAAAGGTTTTTTGGCTTCTGGTTAGCTGTGATCTTTGATATGATAAGAGACTGCCATCTAGTGGTTATAGACACACAACTACAATGACTGAGGACATGACTCTGAACCAGGAGAACTATTGTATTGTTCATCTACAGCGGTATACTGTACAATATGTACATTACCTGTGTGTGCGTGTCTGTGTGTGCTCACTCGCTCGTGCATGTGCATGTACAAGTGTGTGTGCCAGGGTCGGAGTTGTGGGCTGCCACTAGTGGGCCTGGCCCGCCCTACCATACCTCCTTGCCCGTCCAAATAAAATATTGAAATATTGATAATTTATTTGACCGTGATGCATGCCGACAGAAAGAAGCATCAATCTCAGATAACATTTCAGAGCGAGTGAAACAGCGCCCCTCTGTCTCTGTATGTGTAGACCATGTATCTGATGCCGTCTGGACAAAATGAGCATGGCATGTCATACATTTTCTGGCCAGACAGCCTCAGATACATGGGCTAGATGTAGTAATACAGAGGGGCGCTGTTTTGTTCCCTCGTTTCAGCAGAGAGGACGAGGCGAAGCAAGAAGGCCCACTCTCGCCAAAATCTGTCCTGAATAAGCCCAATGACTTTCTATGGGTATATTATACAGAAAAACGGGACGCCTATAGAAATCAAATGCCCATCCAACTGATTCCTTCGGGCGCTGGCTCGTGTGTGTGCGTGCTTGTTTGTGCACCTGGGTACTCGTGTGCCTGTGAGTGAAGTGTAAGGAATGTAAGCTTATATTGCTTCATGCAACAGGGCTGGAATTTCTCCTAGGAACAGCATCATCAGATAATATTGAAAGGTCTCTTGACTGAAAATATTTACCCTTTATTATCCCCTTTTGCATTACACAATCTGTTATAATTCCTCCACAATCTCTCCCCCCCCCCCCATAATAAAAAAACTAAACATAAACCACCCAGCACAGCCAGGTCCATACTTTCATAACACATAACACATCTGACTTCTGTGTTTAATTAATCAGTTCCAAGCAACATTTGCATGCTGGAGCTGCCATCATTCAGAACCCTCCCATTCAACCTTTCTACTGACCATTCCCAGATGACTATAGTATGATGTCAGGCAGTTTGACTCCTGTTAGACGTTGCCTTGGCTTGATGCGGGTGATATTTTTGTTCTGGGCACAGCCGTACATATCACCCCCACGCACATAGTTACAGGATCTATCTTCATTCAGTCACATGATAACATGATAACAGCCAGTCAGCCAGCAGCTGCAGTTTATGATGGAGAGCTTCGTCAACCACACAGGAGGTGCTAGCTGGATCTGCTTGTTGTCAATGAGGAGGAGAGGAGGGAGGAGCAAAGGAGGAGGGCTAACTCCTACTTGGGAAGTGCACGAGTGTTTATTTTCCCATGACTCAGCAGCGAGAGTGAGGTCCCTTTCCTGAAACCATGTGATTAATCTGAAGGGGAATGGGTGGGGGGGACTGTAATATCCTGTCCCTCAACAGCAATCACTACCCCCCTTCCCAACCCCTCCTCATGTAAAGCTGGAGATCCAGGCCATTGTTCTATAGAACTGGTAGGAAAGAACATGTACGTAGATAATAGAGAGTAAAGGACAACGAAGGGGGGGGACATAATAAGAGAAGAGAGGGGAAGACTAGAAGCAAAGAGAAAGGGGGAAAGGGTGAATGAGCCTCTGATACATCAAGCCAATGCTTACCTCATGCTGATGTGCCAGACATGTATTCACATTCAGGGCTGGCTCCAGAATGAATCAGTTGGAAGGGAATTTGATTTCTATAGGCCGGCCTGATTATTTTACGGGACTTCCTGTGAGCAAACGCTTGCTAATGGGTGTTATCAGAGGCGATTTTAGCATGTAAATCTTGGTGGGGAAAACACTAAACAATACATTAATTGCACTCTAATGATGACAAACGGTGCCCACAAACTGTTAGGGCCTACATAAAGCTGTCCCAACATCTTGCCACTGCTACACCTGGCTATCAGTGGAGCCTTGTCTGGCAGCGAAACAGTTCATTCAGCCTCATTTACTGCCTTTTAAAAAAACATAGCTGATATGGCTGACTTGCTTAAACAAATGTGGTTTCTAATGACAATTGAAATGTACAAACTATGAGGACATCAAGCAGATAAGAGGCAGTCCGTAATTTCTATTAAGACAATGAGGGAGCTTGGACGTACGTAATGTTAATCAATATACAGTGAGGCAAAAAAGTATTTAGTCAGCCACCAATTGTGCAAGTTCTCCCTCTTAAAAAAAGATGAGAGAGGCCTGTAATTCTCATCATAGGTACACTTCAACTATGACAGACAAAATGAGAATTTTTTTTTAAAAAATCCATAAAATCACATTGTAGGATTTTTAATGAATTTATTTGCAAATTATGGTGAAAAATAAGTATTCTGACCATTCTGCCTGACCTGACCCCAAGCCTGCCTGCCGTCCTGTACCTCCCTGACTCTGACCTGATTATGAACTTCTGCCTGCTATGACCCCGAGCCTGCCTGCCGTCCTGTACTGGACTCCATACCCTGGCAGAATGCCATGACCAGCAGACTCAGACCAGCTCCACAATGATGTCTCCCAGGAAGGAGCCACCACTAAACTTTCCCCCCATTTTATTGGTCCTTTCCCTGGTGTATTTATCCCTGTGTTCTTTGTTTGTCTGTTGCCAGTTTGTCTTGTTTTGTCAGGTTTTACCAGCGTGTTGCACATGTGTATGATTATTTTGATATGCACATTTTTGTGGAACAGTTTCACTTCAATAATAATATGGTTAATTATTAAAATCTTAATTTAAATGATAAAAATCAAAAAGTTCATATTCAACTAAACAAGAGCACCAGCCTTTCCTTTTTTTCCTTCAAATAATCTTTATTGAAGTTTGATCTCACATTCTACAAACATAACAGATGAATTCATATAGATACAAATCTGTTTTCACATCAATATGTTCATTGTTAGGCTACTTAACATGATTTACATATTTAATAGGAAGTTCTTGTACGTCACCTTGTTTTTTGGAGTCCAGCTTTTTTCTTCTTTTTAATTTAGTTTAGATTTATTTAAAATAATGTTTGAGGTGACAAAAAGTTGTTTTATAATCATAATACATCTTCTCTTCCAAATCTTATTGTTCACAATGCATATTATTGTCCACCATAGATCTTCAGGATTGTCATCCATGTGAGTATCAAAAGCACTGTGAACATACATCAAAATCAATACATATTTCTTTATGTATTTTTATTTTACCTTTATTTAACTAGGCAAGTATTTAGACAGGAGTCACTATATAATGTTGGCAAAACATCAATTTACTTTAGGGGAAGCCAGCATCCAAACAGTGCACCATGACCCCGCCAATTTTCCTTTCTAATTCACAAGTGGCTGAAACCAGAGATCTGTATATAATGACAGATGCACATGTCTCCGCCCTAACAATACTAGTCGTTTTCCCAAAGGGGGGAATGCAGGCAACAAGCTTAGGTCTGCATATTATGCCCATAGAAATGTATTGGGCTTATTGAGCAAAGATTTTGGCGAGAGTGAGCCCTCTTGCTTCGACACTATCTGATGCTGTCTGGACAGACAAATTATGTCATGCCATACTAATTTTGTCCAGACAGCATCAGATACACATACCGCAACAGAGGGGAGCTGTTTGGCTCATTCAGATGCTTTATCTGAGATTGATGCGTCTTTCTGTCTGTGCGTGTCTCGGTCAAATTTCTATATTTTATTTGGACGCCAAAGACGTACGGTAGGGCGGGCCAGCCCCCCTAGTTCCCACCCATAATACCGGCCCTGTTCATATTCAGGGCAGCCTAATCTGAATTGGGAAACAGGGGCTGAAGTGTAACATTATAAAATATTTTCTCCCTGTGAAACTCAGGTCCTTATTGGTTTACCACATACATGGTGAAAGTGAAGGAGAAAGAGGGAAACAGGCTCAGACAATATAGAAATTTACTGAACAAGACAAAAAGATAAACACAAAAAGAAAGGGGACAGGGGCACATTCAGGATGGATCCAGAAAGATGGACATACAGGAAATCATTCAATTATAGGATTTAGGGTGGGTCTCAATTCAGAATTTTGGAATTGACTCCCATTCAACTCATGAGTTGAAATTCGAATTGAATTAGCCACAACCCACAGGATGTAGAATTAGAGTTTGAGTGACAGGGAGTAGTATTTAATTCAGTGCAATTCAAAGAAATTCCACTGCCTGTCACGATGTTCGTAATAATGATGGTCGGGCCAAGGCGCAGCAAAGTAGAGTTCCACATACTTTTAATGAATAAAGTGAAACTTAAGCAATTACAAAACAATAAAGAATAAACTAACCGTGACGACAATGCTGTGCTAACAGGCAACTAATTATAAACAATATCCCATAACCTACAGGTGGAAAAAAATGCTACTTAAGTATGATCCCCAATTAGAGACAACGATTACCAGCTGCCTCTAATTGGAAATCATACAAATCACCAACATAGAAAATCAAACCTAGAACCCCACAAAGAAAATATAAACTAGAACAAAAGACCCTAGTCATGCCCTGACCTACTCTACCATAGAAAATACAGGTTTTCTATGGTCGGGATGTGACAGTGCCATAGTACATGAGAGAGTTTTATTGAATCTAACAGGTCACACTTCCTCATACCAAAGAATATAGCACTCCCTTCCTCTGAAAACAATGTTAATTTACTCCTTAGTGATAAGAATAGTCAATTCTATTTTCTGGACAAGCAATGCAGTTACTGTATATTAGACAGTACCTTATACAGTGCTTTTAGAAAGTATTCACAGCCCTTGACATTTTCCACATTTTGTTGTGCTACAGCCTGAATTTACACATATGGTCATCTGTAAGTTTACTCAGTCGAGTAGTCCAATGTCTCGCAAAGAACGGCACCTAGTGATAGATGCGTAAAAAAAAGAAGCCGACACTGAATATCCCTTTGAGCATGGTGAAGTTATCAATTACGTTTAGGATGATTTGTAATGGTTAATAAAATATTTACTAAATAAAAATCAAATCAATCAATAGGTAACACAATAAATGTAAATAACAATAACTAGGCTATATACAGGGGGTACCGGTACTGAGGGGTACAGGTTAATCGTCACTACAAATATACAGGCGTTCTTCCTAACTCAGTTGCCGGAGAGGAGCGAAACTGCACAAGGATTTCACCATCAGGCCAATGGTGATTTTATAACAGTTATGGAGTTTAATGGCTGTGATAGGAGAAAACTGAGGATGGATCAACAACATAGTTAATCCACAATACTAACCTGCATGACAGAGTGAAATAAGGAAGGGGGAGATCACAAACTTCAATTCTTCCCAGTCTGATATTGACATGCAAGCGGTAGGTCACATTTTGAAATAAAGCATTTTGTGTACCTGTTACCTTGGATGTTATTGCTGTAAGAGCAAGTTAGCTAGCATACTCTAATTGTAGTGGTCACATTAGCTCCCTGCTAATTCACAGTTATTTCCATGCTAACAGACAAATCGCGAATCTACAGCCATCAACACACTGTTGTCCTGCACATCTAATGTGGTTCCTTGTGTCTATCGTGAGGTACTTACATTTATTGTATTTTGTACTATTTTTGTTATTGTTATGACGTTTGATTACAAAATACCCAGTCTGATATTGACATGTAAGAGGCAAATCACGAATCTACAGCCATCAACATAATGTTGTTGCTGCACACCTGAGTTGCTTCAATCAACTGGGATTGCTGGCTGGACAGGCCTTTTTTTTTAAACACAACACAAGAGAGTTACGAAGTGTGATGACATCTGTTACATATGTATATAACAACATGTTTGATGTTGATGTCAAAGATCTAACCCTAACCTTAATAGAAGAGTTATTTGGATTTCATTGAATTTCACTGAATTAAATTATATTTCCTTTCATTCAAATTCTGTATCCTGTTGACTACTTAAAAAAAAAAAAATAAGGAGATGATTGTGGACTTCAGGAAACAGCAGAGGGAACACCCCCCTATCCACATCGATGGAACAGTAGTGGAGAGGGTAGTAAGTTTTAAGTTCCTCGGCGTACACATCACAGACAAACTGAATTGGTCCACCCACACAGACAGCATCGTGAAGAAGGCGCAGCAGCGCCTCTTCAACCTCAGGAGGCTGAAGAAATTTGGCTTGTCACCAAAAGCACTCACAAACTTCTACAGATGCACAATCGAGAGCATCCTGTCGGGCTGTATCACCGCCTGGTACGGCAACTGCTCCGCCCACAACCGTAAGGCTCTCCAGAGGGTAGTGAGGTCTGCACAACGCATCACCGGGGGCAAACTACCTGCCCTCCAGGACACCTACACCACCCGATGTCACAGGAAAGCCATAAAGATCATCAAGGTCAACAACCACCCGAGCCACTGCCTGTTCACCCTGCTATCATCCAGAAGGCGAGGTCAGTACAGGTGCATCAAAGCTGGGACCGAGAAACTGAAAAACAGCTTCTATCTCAAGGCCATCAGATTGTTAAACAGCCACCACTAACATTGAGTGGCTGCTGCCAACACACTGACTCAACTCCAACCACTTTAATAATGGGAATGGATGGGAAATGATGTAAAATATATCACTATCACTCACTTTAACTATGCCACTTTGTTTACATACTCATCTCATATGTATATACTGCACTCAATACCATCTACTGTATCTTGCCTATGCCGCTCTGTACCATCACTCATTCATATATCTTTATGTACATATTCTTTATCCCCTTACACTTGTGTCTATAAGGTAGTAGTTTTGGAATTGTTAGCTAGATTACTTGTTGGTTATTACTGCATTGTCGGAACTAGAAGCACAAGCATTTCGCTACACTCGCATTAACATCTGCTAACCATGTGTATGTGACAAATACAATTTGATTTGATTTGATTTGATTTGGCAATATCCTTGTAAAGTAGACATTTCCTGTCTGTTATCTGGTTCCTGCCTGTTTTTTTGCTTTGCTTATTTTCCTTAAGTACCTTGACCATTGTTCATTAGAGTGTAGAAAGTTCCCCACCCATCTATTTGCTGTACAGTGTGGAATGGTTTTTCTTTTAAGATGACTGGAAAAGTGGAAACCCCCTTTCAAAAGCTCTAAATAATGTTTGAGAAAGTACCCGCTGCCCAGAGTACCCAACCCACTTACTCATCCACTCACCAGGCCTTATTCTAATTGGCAAGATATGGGAAATGTCTTTTAAATTCCAGTATCCCCATGAAGAATGTGTAGACACAGAGGGGCGTTTGTTGAGCTCATGTATTCTACATAATGATATTTCAGAGGTTTGCATCAGGGATTAAATGAACAAGAACCAGATTGTTTTAATGTGCTCCACAAAATGTATTTTTTTTTTACTTGCTATCTTTTACACTTTTAAACAGCTTACTGAACTGTGTTAACAACGAGACTGTTGACTGTACTCAGAAGTGTGAGAAAATACAGTCTGGTCACCAAAGCTGACGTGGTCTTTAGTTTGTCAACAGGGTACAAGGTCACGCCGTCAGTGTCCTGTATCAAGGCATTACAAAGCTATCAGAAGCTGGCCTTGGAGTGGGACACACACTGACTGTACGCACACACACACGTACGCACACACACACACACACACACACACACACACACACACACACACACACACACACACACACACACACACATATGTACACACTGAGAGGCACAGAGAGCAGTGAAACAGTGAGGAGAGAGAAATGGAATGGGATAGGCCTGCAAAAGGGTGAATAGATGAATACTCTGTCAGAGGGACACAGGGGACAAGGGGCCACATTCTACATTTCAGAAACAGTGTAAGAGGGTGCCAACATTTTCCTTTCCCCCAATTTCTACCTTCTTGAACACACTGTACTGTTTTTCTCTGTGTTAGTGTATTAATTTGTCTGGCGCATTCTCTGTTCTTTTTATGTTGCTAGCAGGGATGTACTGTCCTGCAAATGATGCACTGTTGTCACGTGTTCTGGTGTCAATGTTGCTTTAAAAAAAAGACTGAAAGTGTCATGTTAAGGGAAAGTCATGTGTGGGAGGAACAGCTACTGTGTTTCAAATCCTCTAGTATATCTGCATTTGTTTGACATGTCGCTCTCTGAAACATCTGAGTACACTGAGGTGCAAACTAGTCCTTTGATCCACAGGAAACTGAAATGTTGTATCCACAGGAAACTGAAACCCAACATGCAACGTGTCAACTCCCTCCAGGTCTCTCTGCTTTAATGTACAGGGGAGCTACAGGATCTGTGGTCAATCAAAACATACACAGGGCTGACAAAGGGCAGCGGGAGGAAAGCTGAGTGTTGGTTTCCTCAGCTACAGCTCTGAAAATATCTGTCCCATTTGACAACTATTTACTTTTCCTTTGACCTTGTTGCTTAGATACGCAGAGCCCCTGGGTGGAGATTCAAGTTTCCTTTTGGCTGGTGGTCAATAACAATGTATTTGATCTATCCATTTACATTGAATACTATTGTTCACATTGAGTGTCTGTGTATGAACTTTCTATAGCGTTTTTGGACATTGACTAGAGACTTTACATGTGGATGCAGGATATATAACACAGACTCAGAGTGTCTTGAGAGCACTACAGTATGAGAGCACTACAGTATGAGAGCACTACAGTATGAGAGCACTACAGTATGAGAGCACTATTGAATAGTGAGTGTGTCAGAGACATGATTGGAATTCAAATGCTTGTTTTTGCAACAAGAACACACTGTTTGTTCTTATGGGGAGTCCAGTCCTCCCCTGTATATCACTTTGTCTCTCCTCTCCCTTCACCTCCCCTTTCTCTGACAACTAGTTAGAACCGCCTCTGACCCTAACTCAAGTCTAGAACTCCTTAGAAATAGCAGCAGCTGGAATTTTGTAAATACTTCTCTTGTTCTGATCCCCTGGTATGACTTATCATCACCGTATCTTATAAACACAGACAAGACCTGGGCTGATGGATGATGCAGGGCTAAGAAATAATCTAAAAGGCTAGAGCTTTAGCTAAATAATTCCATTGTATTAGTCCAGACTCCTACTGTAACTAGACTGAGGGACCCATTCAGACGAGTAGCAGATACGCCTTTTGATTGGATGGAGCTCTTGAGTTTTCCCACCTGCACTTGCCCACCTGTGGGTTGCTATAAAGCCTGTATACTGTATAAGATAGTGAGGCATTTCTGTGTTCTCAACATCTCTATTCTAACTAAATATCAGTCTAAGTCAACAGAGATGTTATTTGTGGATGGAGCCATCCCACCGCCCACTACCTCCCCCTCATCTGATGACTTATTATATCATCACCACTTCACCACTCAGTTCTGCATCCACTCTACCAGAGCACACATCACATGACCAAGATATTTAGTACTTTCCACGAGTCTCATAAATAGACAGGAAACTGCAGAGAGAAACTGGAAATAACAGGTCATTCTAGAATGCACAGAGATTCCGCCCTACTGCGCTGTCAACACTATGAAAAATTATAATAAAACTATGAATATAAATATTGTGAAATGAAATAGATGCAATCAATTGAGCGACTGTTCCCCTGAAATAAATAATATACACAACAAAATTAAAAGACAAATGACTTATTATGTAAATGTGATGGAACTGTTAATGTTGTTTGAAATGGAAGAACACAAACGCTGCATCACATTGCCTAATGCTGTTGAGTGGGTGTCAATCTGCGAGCTGGTGACCTGAGATGATTAGGCATAAAGCCTTTCAGCAAAAAATTAATATTGCTATTTAAATCTCTATCTTTGTTACATCTGCTCCTGCCACGCCCTCTACTGCTCATCCTGTGTCTCCTTGACTTGCCGCCACTCCCCCAGTACTCTCTCCCTCTCTCTGTGTGTGTGTGATTGTGTGGGTGGAGACAGGTGTGCTGGAGTCAGAGCAGATCCCCACCAGCTGCAACCTGTTCCATAATCAAGACCTTTACAAATACTCAGCCCTGCCACAATCCACACTGCCAGATTGTATTCTCTGCTCAGTCAGTCTATGCTGCTTGCCGTTTGTTGTGCCTGGTTTCCTTTGCCTGATGCTGTTTTCCTCTCAGCTACAATTCTGCCTGCTCTGACTCTGGTCCTTGTCTCCAGTTCCACGTCTCGTCATCCTGCTACTCTGTCCTGGATTCCCCACTCTACTACTCCCTTGGATTCCCCTCCAGACCTGCTTACCCTGTCCCAAACCCTCTCACTCCAGCCTCAGCCTCCGCACCTGGTTTCCTGCAACCCACCCGAGCTTCCCCGTTTTTCAATAAATACCTTGGTCACTTTATCCCAGTCTCCTCGACTGAGTCTGCTCTTGGGTTCCCCTGTTCCACCCGGTGTAACTATCTTGTCATTTTCCATCAATCTTTTTAGTTCCATGACTATAGGCATGCCTTGTGATTGGGCTACACACAATCCACAACTAGGCTACACAAATAAATAAAAACTATTGATCCTCTTTGGATGAATGATATGCCTACTACTGGTGTTTTCTTAATTGTTTAATTTCTTTCTGAACAGACAATAATTCTATAATTTTGGCAAATGTATTTCAATTTATCAGTGGTGAAATAAATGATTAAGAGCAACGCTGAAGAGATGACAGTTGCAGGCTCGTATCTATCAGAGCAGAGAGAGATCACAAAGTGAATTTCAAATCTAGTTCTATGAGAGATACAGGCGCGCTTCTCTCTCCGACCACAGCAATGGCCACACGTTGGTCTGTAGACCCTACAATGTTTCGCAAACCATAAACCGTGTTGGGCCCAACTCGAATCAATTCTTACCGTAGAATATCAGGCACGTTTTCACATTACGTTTTTTTAGGAGGCAGAATTAATACAGAGCAGGCAACTTGAATGAACTCTGATTGCTTTTATTATAATTTTTACATTACAAACAGTGGAAATCATTTTTCATGCGAAGAGAGCTACCGCATCGTGGAAAATGGGTTCCGGAATGAAAAAGTCCAAACGAGGTGCCGGGTCCTGTTCCATGGAAATTCCCCAAGTTTATATTGTTAGGTTTATTGCGCTTGATGGCTGAAATCGTTCGAAGGGGTCTTCCAGTAAAGAGCACGTGACTTCTCACTCTTTCCCGGTCCTGTTCTTGTAATTCAATACAGAGCCAAAATATAATGTGAGACAACTGACCGCTGCGCCTGTTGAAGAGTTGGGCTGTAGTATGCATGTGGGGACTGGACACTTGGACATCAGACACTGACCGCAAGGAATACCTACATTTTTCTACGTCTTTCTGGGAATAAAATATTAGTTTAATATCAAATGTGTGAAATAATATTTAGTCGGATTTTTCTTGGGTTTCACGTACTTCTCCTCTGGATGGCAGGTACAGTTAGTTTTGTTATACCGGTATTGAAAGATTTACGAATTTCAAGCAGAATAGGAACATTGATAACTCTAAACTATACCAGACATTCCAGTTAAGAGGGGTAAGAACAATTCAAATCCGCAATAACTGGATCGTCTTTCATAGTGCCCAGAGAAAAACTAAGAACCAATAACACGTTTTGGAATAACCAGGAGAGGGCAATGTAGTAGCGAATAAGATCTGTATGCTGGCAGTGAAGATGATGTGACATATGACACAAAATGTATTTTTTTAAAGTTGTGTCTTAATTGTTATGTCTTTGTCCAATATAAAACGTTCTAAAATGTATTTCCTATATTTCAATTACTGATTAGCAACTGGCTTCTGAAAAAGGCAACTAATTTGAACCTCTTGTTAGTTTACCATTCTGCATTCTAGGCCTAGACAGGATCATTTTTGTTTAAAGCTACAGTATGTCTGCTTGAGAATGAAAATTAGCTGATTATGGTCTCTGCCATGTGGTCTGACCTGTAGGTGGGCTGGCACATGCCGCCTGTCCTCTTGAGCTCAACCCTCCCAGATTGGTGGTGAGATATGGAGACTCAGTCTCAGTCAACTGCAGCACATCATCCACAGACCACGAGGGGATGGGCTGGGAGGCCACATTCGGAGGTACAAGTTTAGAACAAGATGTCATTGTTGTCACCTGGACTGTGAAGAATTTGACAGACTGGACAATACAACCTAAATGCTACATCACATCAGCAGATGGAAAGCAGTGTTTGGAAACGTTCCCTGTCATTTTATACAGTAAGTTGTTTTTCTTTTGCGTCTTGTAGTGAGTTTGGTCAGTGAAAACTATTATTTTGTTCTCACTACATGTAACTATTTTGTCTACAGAGATTCCAGACAGAGTCTCCATCTCTGTTCTGAGCCACTCTGGTCCCATGGTGGAGGGGACACAGTACCAGCTGCAGTGTGACATTCAGAACATCGCTCCTCTACAGAACCTGGTTGTGAAGTGGTACAAAGGGAATGAACTCTTAGATAATGTAACTTACAGTAACGTCAGTAAGAGACCAGAGGATGTGTCAGCTACTCTGATGATCAGCCCCAGTAGAGATGATGATGGAGATCAGTATAGATGTAGAGCAGAACTGGACCTGGGACCAGAGGGACCACAACCCCATCCTACAGTGACATCAGAACCTCTCAACATTACTGTGCACTGTGAGTTTATCAATACTCGATCTTGCCTCTGTACCCCTGACCAGGAGTGATGTTCTACAACTGTATACGTTTAAAACTGTCTAAAAGCACCTCCTTTTCTCCTCAGACGCTCCTGAGTTCCTTCCAGGAAATGACACAGTGGAGGTGAGTGCAGGCAGTGATGTGTCTCTGGACTGCAGTGCTGAGGGGAACCCTCCTCCTGAGCTGAAGTGGACCAACAACACTGCAGAGGGAAATGCCAATGAGATCACTGTGGGGCGCCTGCGTACTCTCAATATCTCCAGAGTAACAGCTAATGCAACTTACAACTGCATAGTCACAAATAGCCTGGGCTCCATCACCAAGCAGATACATGTCTTAGTAGATGTACCTCCACAACAACACCCAACGATGTTCTCCACAGCACCCTCAACTCCAGAAACTATGACCACCCTTCCAGGAACAGCCAAGCCAAAATGTAATTTCCAGCTCATCTCTGTGCTCACATGATTTAATTCACCCTCACTTATCTCACAAGGCAGAACAGTTTATATTTGATGTGGATTTCACATTGATGTCTTCATTCTTGTATGTTTTTACAGTAGTTACCTTTTCTCTTGAGCTCAACCCTCCCAGAGTGGTGGTGAGATATGGAGACTCAGTCTCAGTCAACTGCAGCACATCATCCACAGACCATGAGGGAATGGGCTGGGAGGCCACATTCGGAGGTACAAGTTTAGAACAAGATGTCAACGTTGTCACCTGGACTGTGTATAACCTTACTGATTGGACAATAGAACCCAAATGCTACATCAATCTCATTGACGGCGAACAACTCTCAATAGTACTTCCAGTCATTCTCTACAGTGAGTATTTTCCTCCTTGTGAATGTGAAAGGTATGTTTCTATTTAACTGTATATCAGCATTGAGGGTTTTTTACATTGTTGACCTCGTCTACAGAGACTCCAGACAGCGTCTCCATCTCTGTTCTGAACCACTCTGGTCCCATGGTGGAGGGGACACAGTACCAGCTGCAGTGTGACATTCAGAACATCGCTCCTCTACAGAACCTGGTTGTGAAGTGGTACAAAGGGAATGAACTCTTAGATAATGTAACGTACAGTAACGTCAGTAAGAGACCAGAGGATGTGTCAGCTACTCTGATGATCAGCCCCAGTAGAGATGATGATGGAGATCAGTATAGATGTAGAGCAGAACTGGACCTGGGACCAGAGGGACCACAACCCCATCCTACAGTGACATCAGAACCTCTCAGCATTACTGTGCACTGTGAGTTGCTGAGAACTGTTCATATATACAAACCACGCTAACGTTGTATAACGTTTGATAATATCTTGTCTCAAAGCACATTCCATAATTGCCTAATGTTCTACGGTGAAGTCTCACTCCACTGTCTTTTAATGTTAGAAGAAAATAATCAAACTTACAATTGTGTTTGTTTCCTTCACTGCAGTAATTCATTCAAGAAATGTGTTGTCATATTTTCACCACCTGCCTTTTTACTCCCTCTCTCTCTCTAAGATAAGCCATGCATCAATGCATCTCGACTGCCAGTGAGGATACCTGTGTTCAGGGGCTATCCTGAGGAGTTAGTGTGTGAGGCTGAGGGTTACCCACAGCCCAGGATAAAGTGGGTCTATGACCCAGCGAAGCATGTCAGTGAGGCGGGAGGCAACCTGACTGTCTTTGAGGCAGGGCTCTACAACTGCACTGCCACCAACGACGTGGCGACGAGCTTCATTGTGGTAGAGGTGGTTTTAAATGGTAATGGAACCTTTGTTAAACTGTATTAAACCCTTTATTAACCCATTATTTACTGTTTATGAAAGTCTTGTAGGACGTTTTCTTCTTGCTGGTCTGCTTCCTCCTCCCGTCTTTCTGGTCTCCTTTCTCTCTTTGTGTCTGCTATTCTTTGGTTGACGGATTAATGTTCTCTGAACAAATTGTCTTATTAACTTTTCACTATGCAGTTTTCCTCATTGTCCTTTACCCGTTGACTAATCCAATACCTCTTAGTTACTGGTTTCTGAACTGCTCTCCTCCTGCCACATTCTGTAGTCAGATACATGTAGTACATCTCTGCTGTGTGAGGGAGTTTGAACCAAAGCTGAAAAACATGAGGAGATGACGAGGGGACAGTATATTTTCGTTCACATATTAGATCAGGCATCAAACAAACTCCTAGGGGAGGGCACCTGGTGAGGCTAGGTAGAACATCCATCATTCATTGAAGAGTGTTGGGTAAAGTTGTTGAATATTTGGCAGTTTAGCTCAGTACTGACTGTTGCCTTGTAGAAGACTATTTCAAGGGTAAAGTTGAGCAATGTCCCAACTCTTACGGTATGTTGTAGATCTACTCTGACTAGTGGGATCATGTAATATTATGTTAAGTAATATGTGCTTATTCTTTCCTGTTGGAGGAAGTAGGATAAATCAGTGTATTGACGCTTCTCTATTTGATGGTGAAAATGGTACAGTCTGAGGTGGCGCCAGAACGTTAACAGAGTGTGATGGATTAATGGGTGTTTGTTGTTGTCTCTCTGGTCACAGAGGACTACCTGCCCCTCATAGCGGGCTTCGTGGCCTTCATGGTCGTGGTCATCTCGGTCATCTTCGTCGTCATCTACTCCATCTACTACAAGAACAACAAGATGGGCCGCTACAGCCTGAAGAAGGCCAAGCTCAGCAGCACGCCCAACGGCAACGTGGCGCAGAACGGCGGCCAGGACACTCCGCTCCCGATGACAAAACTGTCTCAGCCAAACATCTACTTCTAGGAGAACGAGTTTTATTGGGATGGGCCACTGAATGAAGAGCCCTCTTTCCCTGCTGAGAGACTAAGTGACAAAGTGAGAGACCAAGTGGTTGAGGTGGTTGAGGGGCTGGTCACAACTCATTCAGCTGTCAGATGCAGGTCTGGATTGTGATAGTTGGGAGTGTCTCCTGACTCTCCTCCAACCTCCCTATGCTTCATATGCACTCCCTTTCCTTTTTAGCACTAAGATTTTAAGTACAGATCAGTCCCTCTATTTCCCCTTCTACTGAAGAACCTGATGAGGTAGAATAACCTCTGTTTTTAGTGTGAGCTATATGATCTATTCTACACATTCAAAATCGCTGATCTTTTCTCTGAAGGACAAGAAGAGGCAGCAAATGGACAAGGTGAAAGCTTTTTGGGAATTGGCTTAATTGAAATATATGTTTTATATGACTGGTTTTGAAAAAACTGGTTTGTGTTGCATAAGCACCAACAAGGGAATTGTTATGTCATTTTGAATGTCTTTTTTTAGTTTGGTCTGATGACAATGTCATTTCTGTCACATTAAGCAATTGCTTGAAGAGCAGCACATGGTTGAAATTGTGAGAATGTCTCCTTTGCCTGGATGTGATGTCTTGCTTGTGACAAGCAGCTTGGAGTGTAAACCTACAGTACAATGGAGGCTGCTGAGGGGAAGACGGCTCGTAATAATGGCTGGAACGGAGTGAATGGAATGACATCAAACATGTGGAAACCATGTGCTTGATGTATTTGATACCATTCCACTAATTCCACTCCAGCCATTTCCACGAGCCCGTCCTCCCCAATTAAGGTGCTACCAACCTCCTGTGCTACAGTATATGCACACAACCTCTTTAGGTTGTGAGCACAATGATCCCTGAAACCAATTAATGTAGCCTACATGTGAAAAGTATTTTTTCCCCAGAGTACGGATTATATCGTGACATGAAGGGGGTCTCCATTTTTTTACGCGACTTCCTACATTTTTTGGGGGGAACTAATAGTAAAGATGTATTGTAATGGTAAACATTATTACCTTTTAATGTGGCATGAACACAAACAGTCATGATGCGTTCAACTGATTCGCAAAGAAATCACTTCAAAAATGAAGCTACCTGTGCACTTTTGTCCACAAAATAATTCCAGCTTCCAACAGTGCACCCGCCATTTCATGAAGGGAAAGAGACATCTGTTACAAAACACCAAAAAGTCTGATGACATTCGGCGATTGTCAGGAAGCCTACACTCTTGTAGCCTGAATTCATTGATGCGTCTTGCTGACAAATTGACAGAAAAAATATATAAAAATGTGGACACCTGAAAAGGGGCTGAAATACGGGACGCAACTACAGCTGTCTGTCCCAAGCTCATGCGAGGGCCCAGTTGAAACATTGTTGCAAAGCTCAAAACAGACATCAGAGAGGCAGACAGGCGGAGAATGAATGCGATTGAAAGAACAGTGGGGAACTCATTTAGGGGAGCTCATGTCTCATTTGGGGGTCGGAGCAACTCTGTTACTACTCTACACTGTTCCACTGCATCTGGAGTGTTCAGTGTTTTAACTGCATCACTGTAATGCCTGACTGCATTACAGTGGCGGTGGTGTGTGGTGTATGGTGTATCATGGTGTATCACCGTCCAAACTGCAGCAACTACGTGATGCCATCGCGTCAGCATGGACCAACATCCCTGTGGAACGTTTTTGACTTGTAGAATGCATGTCCCGAATAATTTAGGCTGTTCTGGAGGCAAAGGGAGTCTGACCCGGAACTAGATGGGTGTACCTAATGAACTGGCCAGGGAGTGTATATAACCACAATGTAAATGCATACGTTTTAGGCTACTTCATGTAAACTCAAAGCCTTTTGTGTATGTAATATAAAATATAGAACTGTATATTTATTAAAGTCTGTAAAAATGAGTGACTCAACATTTAAGGGCCCATAGAGTACCTGGCTAATAGATTGAAAGGGGGAGGGGGGGGGGGCTTATAGGGAAGGAGAGAACAAATCATATTGTACAAAGGGATGGTCAGTATAGAATTTCTATCAATATTGGTCCTCTGGTTGTTAGGAGAGAAAGTATCTCCCCTGATCCCCTTTCGCCACTGTATGTAGTCTACACAAACTTCTGTGGAGATCTTTTGTTTCACAGTCCTCTCATGTCAATACTACTGTATTAAGAAACCTTTTGTATAATATTGCTTTGAGTTATCATTAAAATATTTAGTTTTTTATTATGATAATTATTGTTGTATTCAGTGGCGACCCGTCATTTGAGACCCATATTTTTAGCAAAACACTGATAATTAAAAAAATATATATATTTATATATATGTGTATATATATGTGTATATATATATATATATATATATATATATATATATATATATATATATATATATATATATATATATATATATATATATATATATATACTAACAATTTGGGGGAGTGCTTGCCTGTTTTGCATGTTATTTTGGCATTTATACGTGCCAAAAAATATATATATTTGGGTTAATAAAGCTGAATACAAACATGGTCTCTTTCTATGTTTTCTTGAGTAAGGCAGCTCCAAAATGCAGGTGTTTCATCACAGCTCAATGCTTTCTGTGGTGGTGGGGCGGGTCAGCAGAAAATAAGAACAATGCGCTGTGATTGGCTCAGTGTTCTGTCACTCATGGGGGCCTTATGCAATCGCCAAGCTTCAGTCATTAGTAAGGGTAGACATCCAACATTTCAGGCCTTTGGGTCCTGCCATAGAGTTATATTAGAAGTGCCCTTCCAAGAAGGCTCAAGGTCATTGGCCACAGAAATGATGTCAAATCACATGTACAGTAGCTTTGATTGGACTGATCATGTCAACATTATACTTTCCCAATCTTAGCTAGTATCATCATCATGAATCAAGTCTACTGGCAAATCCTTTTTAATCCTTGTCATATGAAGAGAAAATAAAGATAAAACGTATCGGTGCTCATCGGCCATTCGACAAACATTACACAACAATTTGGACTGCTGTTGGGACTCTTTATGTAGGCCCTAACAGTTTATGGGCACCTTTTGTCACCGTTATAGTGTAATTCATGTGTTGTGTTGTGTAGTGTAATGGCTTTGCTGGCATGCATCCCACTTTTTTTGTTGTTGCCCCACCAAGATGTACATGCTAAAATCGTCACTGATCGTATTGTGAAAATGACTGAAAAAACAATTGAGGAAAATGTGTTAAGAATGCTCTAAAAATAGGTTTATCTAACACAAACATCAAAATGTCCTTGTCAGGAAGTAAATGATATATTTCAAAATATTCTTTAACTGTTACATTTGTAGCCACAAAATGTAATTTAGGCCCCTATGGCTTTGCCTAATACATGCATGCGCGAGCGTTGCAAAATAAATGTAGAAATCCATGTTATTCAAGTATTGCACCCACGCTGCTCGCACGTGCCAAAGAGCGTCTGTGTTGCCAAGGGCTAACCGGCTGCGCGCATGCGCCATCTACTCCGACGATTAATCCACACATAAAACGGCCAACCGAATCGTTTCTAGTCATCTCTCCTCCTTCCAGGCTTTTTCATCTTTGAATTTATATGGTGATTGGCATCTACACTTTCATAGTATTACCACGACAACCGGCAAAACATATAGTATTTTAATCACCCACGTGGGTATAACCAATGAGGAGATGGCACGTGGGTACCTGCTTCTATAAACCAATGAGGAGATGGGAGAGGCAGGACTTGCAGCTGATCTGTGTCAGAAATTTGGAATGACTTCTATTTTAAATGCTGACCAGACGGGACACGTCGTGTGCACGAGCATCACAAAATAAATGTAGAAATCCATGTTATTCAATTATTGCACCCACACTGCTCACGCGCCAATGAGCCTCTGCGTTGCCAAGGGCTAAAATAGAACTCCTTTCTATTTCTGACGCAGATCGTGCTGAAAATCCTGCCTCTCCCTTCTCCTCATTGGTTATACCCACGTGGGTGATTGAAAGCCTAAAAGTTTTGTTGGTTGTCGTGGTAATACTATAAAAGTGTAGATGGATCACCATATAAATTCAAAAGACGAAAAAGCCTGGAAGGAGGAGAGATGACTAGAAACGATTTGATTGTCCGTTTTATGTGTGGATTAATTGTCGGAGTAGAGGACCTTGTGCATTTCAGGTAAACTAACAACTCAATGTTTATATCCCAGGACAAATTAGCTAGCAACAACAAGCTAGTTAAATAGGACAAATTAGCTAGCAAGGTAACTAGCTAAATTGCCATACATGTTTAATGCTTTTCGAATTGTCCCCAAATGAATGTCATTGGTTCAGAGTTTGTTTTGATATGTTAACCTGCGTGTAGTGATCGCGTTTGGTGTAGGGCACATATGTCAGAGTCAAGGCCCGCGGGCCACATCCGGCCCGCAAGAAGGTTTTTTACGGCCCCTGGGATGATCTTGATTTATTATTAGAACCGGCCCGCAGCAAGCCGGCAGCCCGCAGATCTTTTACACGCACCAATACTACATTTCCCACAATGCAAAGGTGACGCACCGAGCAGTAGGCTGCTTCATTTCAATATTTATTGGCACAGCAGTCGTCAGCATCACAGTAAAATTAACTTTCAGATACCCATCAAAAATGGCAAAACGGAAGGTGGATACTGAGAACCGGGGGTTTCAAACAAGGTGGGAGTCGGAGTATATGTTCACGAAGGTAGCTGGAAAACCTGTGTGTCTTCTGTGTGGAGAAAGTGTGGCGGTACTGAAAGAGTATAATCTGAGACGACATTATGAAACGAAACACGCGGACAAAAACAAGAATATGGACATGGAACAAAGGCTACAAAAGGCAGAGGAATTAAAACGAGGCCTCAAATCTCGACAGGCTCTGTTCAAAAAAGCCAAATCACAAGGCCAGGCTGCTGTCAAGGCCAGTTTTATTTTGGCAGAAGAGATCGCTAAATCAGCCCGGCCATTTACGGAGGGGGATTTCATCAAAAACTGCATGATTAAAGTTTGTGACGAAGTTTGCCCAGAAAAAAGGCAACTCTTTTTAAATGTGAGTCTGAGCAGAAACACCATTGCCGAGAGAGTAGACCAGTTGTCCATCAATCTAAAAGAGCAGCTTGTGAAAAAGGGAAAAGATTTTATTGCATATTCCTTGGCTGTGGATGAGAGCACCGACATTTCTGACATTGCCCAGTTGTCAATTTTCATCCGCGGAGTGGACTCCAACCTAAGCGTGACAGAGGAGTTTTTGGCTTTACGTCCTATGCATGGCACAACTACGGGGCATGATTTGTATGAAGAGGTGTCAAGATGTGTAAATGAGATGGAGCTGCCTTGGGAAAAACTCGTGGGTTTGACAACCGACGGAGCACCTGCGATGTGTGGACACAGGAGCGGACTGGTGGCGAAGATACGGGAAAAGATGCAAGAGGAAAACGCGACAGGTGAGCTGACAGCTTATCATTGTATCATACACCAGGAAGCGTTGTGCGGTAAAGCCTTGAAAATGGAGCATGTAATGAGCATCATCACGCGCACAGTTAACTTTATCAGAGCCAAAGGTTTGAATCACCGCCAGTTCAAGGCATTTCTGACGGAGTTAGAAACGGAGCATGGTGATTTGCCTTATCACACAGAGGTGCGATGGCTAAGCCAGGGAAAGGTGCTTCAAAGATGTTTCGAGCTTCGTGAGGAGATTTGTCTGTTCTTGGACAGCAAAGGGAAAGACACAACACAACTCCGAGACGAAATGTTTCTGTGTGAAATGGCTTTTCTGTGTGACATTACGAGTCATCTGAATGCAATAAACTTGCAGCTGCAGGGTCGGGATCGTGTCATCTCTGATATGTACAGTACAGTGAAGGCATTTAAAACCAAACTGACTCTGTGGGAGACGCAGATGCGGAAAGAAAATTTGAGCCACTTTCCCAGCTGCCAGACCATGAAAGAGAAGCTCTCTACCAGTGCGTTCCCGAGCACACAGTTGGCTGATAAAATAGGTATGCTTGCCGCTGACTTTCGACGCCGATTTGCTGACTTTGAAGCACAAAAAAGCAGGTTGGAACTGCTCGGTAACCCATTTGCTGTTGACGTGGAAAGCTCACCACCAAACCTCCAAATGGAGTTGATTGACCTCCAATGCAATGATGCACTGAGGGCAAAATATGCGGCAGTGGGTGCTGCGGAGTTCGCCCGTTTCCTCCCCGGCACAATGCCCCAGCTGCGCATCCAGGCTGCTCAAACGTTGTCTATGTTTGGCAGCACATACCTGTGTGAACAACTGTTTTCTTTGATGAACCTGAACAAAACATCACACAGAAGTCGACTTACTGCTGAACACCTCCACTCAATTCTGAGGATTTCTTCAGCTCAGAGCCTTACCCCGAACATTGATGAACTTGTGGAAAAGATGGGACACCACCAAGTATCACCCTCAACCTCAAACAAGTGAACATTACTGTGCAATCACATATTTAGAGTTTTTACTCAGTTCAAGTTTAAAAGTTAAAATTTAATATTTGTTTTCACTGCATGTTACTTCTCCTTAAACAAAGTGTTGTTTTTGATTAATAGATTTTTGCACTTTATTTTTTTGTATTTCAATCCAATTATATTTTAAAAATATTTCAGTTGAGTGGATGATAGAAAATTGCTATTATTGTTTTTTCTTTGAAGTAAATTTAGCCCACTTTTGCTAAAATAGAAAATATAGTCTACTGATGGTGCCTTGAATACCGGTTTCTTTCATTTAATGTTCATGTTATGGGGATATTTATATAAAGGAAATTTGTCTTTTGTGTCTGTTGAAAATTAAAGATTACTGACAGAGCCATAAGAAAATATTGCTTTATTTATCTGATCATATTGTAATATATTTGTTAGGTTTTCAGTAGGTTCAATTAGGTTCACTAGACTATATGCGTCATTTAAAAAATTTTCAATGAACATTCGAACAGTCCGGCCCTCGTCTTGTAGCTGATTTTTTTATTTGGCCCTCCGTCCATTTGACTTTGACACCCCTGGTGTAGGGGGACAAAATACAATTATGCACGATGGCGCACGCGCGCAGCCGGTTTGGGTTCCGTGTTAGCCCTAATGAATTATCGAAGAGACCTGAATACGCACTAATTTGTTCATTTCAAAGAATCTATCTCATAAGATTTGTTGTGTGATTTTCATAACTTTATTTTTATTGTACGTTGCTCATATGAGAAATCTACAGGATTTCAAAACAGCTGGTCATCATTCTGATCTTGCACAACATTTTCTTTGCGACGCGCGCTTTGGAAACAACGTCATCGATTAAGCAACGGAAGCCCATTCATTTTCTATGAAGGAAGGGAAGTGTGCGGGGCGAGGGAGCGTGAACAGGGCGGTACCAAAATTGTGGAAAGTCGTTGACGCGACATCGCGTTGCTATTGACCAATCGAAGCTCATCATGGTTTCCAGACCCTACTGGATTGGCTGTTGATACTTAGCAGTATATGGCTTGCTAGCACCAACATGAGGGCGGTGATTCAGGGTTGCCATGTTCGCGATTTTCGTACAATTGAGCAACTTTGAAAACGATGTCGCGGACGAAAATGTATCCTAATTCACTATGGCCTGCTGCTGACTGTTTCTGAGTGATGATGGGGAGGGCCAGAGGGGTTGTGTGTGTGTGTTGAGATTATTATTTACAAAGACTGCTTTGGAACAGCAGGTTAACTGCCTTGTTCAGAACAAAATATTTATACCTTGTTAGCTTGAGGATTCAATCTAGCAACCTTTTGGTTACTGGCCCTGCTGGCCCAAATACAACCCTTACTTGAACTATTTGCACGTCGTTACAACACTTTATATAGAAATAATATGACATTTGAAATGTCTTTATTATTTTGGTACTTCTGTGAGTGTAATGTTTATGTTAATTTTTGTTTATTTCACTTTTGTTTGTTATTTACTTCCCTTGCTTTGGCAGGGTAGCCTAGTGGTTAGAGCATTGGACTTGTAACCGTTTCAAATAGATTTAAGCAGGCTATTTAGATTGTCATTATGGAGTTCTATTTCCAAACCTTTTTCTATAAAACAAACTGATGCGCATCAAGAAATAACGGCACAAAAAACTTTAGTGCATTAGATAAATTCACTAGGTGGTTTAAACTGCATTCTAATGTCGACTTTGCTTATTTAAAACGTAAGCGAAGTGTTTTACACATGCTCAGTGGAAATTTTAAATTGAAGTTATGGAACTCCCTCGCATGCTTCTGTTAAGGGAAAAAGACAACAATGAAACTGACATTAAAAGTGGAAATGATATACTACATTTGTATCTGTTGGCCATCATGTAGCCTATTAATTTCTATGGCGGCTACTGTAGCCTAGCATTTGATACAATGACTATATTACTGGAGTCATTGCAAATCGATTTATGCAAGTGTAACGGATGTGAAACGGCTAGCTAGTTAGCGGTGGTGCGCGCTAAATAGCGTTTCAATCGGTGACGTCACTTGCTCTGAGACCTTGAAGTAGTGGTTCCCCTTGTTCTGCAAGGGCCGCGGCTTTTATGGAGCGATGGGTAACAATGCTTCGTGGGTGACTTGTTGATGTGTGCAGAGGGTCCCTGGTTCGGGGATGGTCTAAAGTTATACTGTTACACAACTTGTGTAGCCTTCTTGGAGCTGGCAACCGGTTTAATAAATAGCCTATACCTTCATTTTATTGTTGTTGTAGCCTTGTGTTATTATGTAATTATTAATGGCCATGTTTAGTTAACAGTTCTAGTGCGATTGCCGATCAGCTGTAATTAGAATGCATTCGATTGAAGGTAAGTCTGTCAGATTAGGCTACAGGTAAAACTAAATAAAACACTGAATGACAAGCATAGGCCTATTCAGTTCATATCCATATTATTAATATTTGATTCAGTGACTAAAATTACGACCCCATTCTTACTAGCCTGTTCCAACAGGGCAACAGAAACACTTCTTACCTCAAAATCACCTCGCTACTCATGTTGAATAAATAAGTCTGTCAATTTGAACAAAGCAAACTGCTAAATCGTTCATTTTACATCGTGCCTACATCTTGCCTAGGTTACTTTAGGCCATCTCAATTTAGATGTAGTCCAATCACTGGCTATAGGCTACCTGCATCTAGTTAACCAAACCATGGCAGAGTTTTACAGTCATGAACCCAGATTTTAGTCAGTAGGCCTAGCCTATGCCTATTGAAATGACAAGTCAATCTCGCAAATAGGCCATTTATAACTGTTTATAGTCTTAACATCTTGCACATAATAAAGTCACAAATTGCCCAACATTCATTTTTTAAGTGTGTGGTTTGAGCCCTGAATGCTGATTGACTGAAAGCTGTGGTATTTCAGACCATATACCACAGTTATGACAAAAAAATACTTTTTACTGTTCTAATTATGTTGGTAACCAATTTATAATATCAACAGGGTAGCCTAGTGGTTAGAGCGTTGGACTAGTAACCGGAAGGTTGCAAGTTCAAACCCCCGAGCTGACAAGGTACAAATCTGTCGTTCTGCCCCTGAACAGGCAGTTAACCCACTGTTCCTAGGCCGTCATTGTAAATAAGAATTTGTTCTTAACTGACTTGCCTAGTTAAATAAAGGTAAAAAAAAAAAAAAAAAAAAAAAAAAAAAAAAAATAAGGCACCTCTGCGGGTTTGTGGTATCCAGGCACTTTGCGTTGTAGCCTTTAGCCATGGTATATTGGCATTATATGGTACCACACCTTCCCAGGCCTTATTGCTTAATCATAGCAGACAAACAAGTTAAATCAACATCCAATGATAAAAAAAATATCTGGCAGTTTAATGAGTGCTAATTATAATTTCTCTTGCACCATATTTAAATTCATTTTAGTCAAGTTAGCTCGCAATAATTATTGTTTTGATAGAAAACCGAATTTAGCTCCATACATCATTACAAGTTACGTTGATATTCATTCTTAATTCGCTCAATGACGTTATGGAAAAGGTTTATATTGATTAAATGTCCCAGCTCCTCTCAGGCATTGGGGGAGGGTTTTAAAAAAAATGTGATTGTGCTAGCAATTTAATCTGACATGGCAACCCATGGATGGATAGAGGATGTGTACTCGTGTGGGAAAGCGTTTGTGTGCTCTGCTGCTTTTAGTTTCGATTACCATAGTTATACGTTTTCAAGGTGACGGTCAACATTGGGATATATTTGCCGGATAAAATAAATATGGTGAAAGGACTTTATGGATTTCTGACACTCGGTGTGTTGGTGTTTACAGGTAGGGTCTACAGATCAATGTTACTACTTTTTTGTTAAACTACAGATGTTTGCTGTTCCCGTTACAGTATGAGTTTCCCATTATGTTTAAACAACTCAATTACTATTTAATTGTATTTTCAGGGTATGATGATTAACTTACTGGAAGTCATAGTAAACTTGTTTTCGACTATTTGAAGTCCAATCTCTCCCACTGAATCAATATGTCTCTGATCAAGAAAGAGCTCTATTGATGGGTGTGGTCGATTCATTTGGAAGAAAAGCAATTGTTTTTCTCTCTCGAATTTGGTCCCTTAGAACGGTTTCCCAAACTGTGGGGCGGTCCCCCTAAGGTGCAATTTCGAAATTGGGTAGTGTGTCATCAGTTCCTCTTGTCATGTCAGTCATTGTATACCTTAGAGAGATATTTATAACTTGTCAGAAATGTCCAGATCAACTAGCCCAGGTGTACTCAACTACTATTTGAGAAGGTCCGGTCACACAAATGTCCTAGGAGGTAAAATTCTGGGTTGGTATAATCTTTATCTGCGTAGTCACAAACCTCCACCTCGCAAGTCCCGACCCATATGACTTCAAATTGTTCACAATCCTTTTTTTGACAGAAATAACATTTAGCATGATTTAAGCTAATTTCCCCAAAATGCTCCATATTTTGCTATCGGCGGGGATAATTATTTTGTGGTTTTAAAGCAAATTTCCGGCAATTATACAAATTTAGCATTGTCTTAAATGTGTTCATATGATACCTGAGTGAGTCAACAAAATCAATGGGGGCCTCCTGGGGGTCGAGGCACACATTATGGCCATGATAACTACAAGATTTAGATAGCTGGTTAGCCTAACGTACCTACCTAGCTAACATGGGTTAGTTGATCAACTCTGCATTACTGACATGTTAGAAATAGCTCTCTAATGTCTGTCAGTGAATGACACAACAAGAGGAAAACTTCCCATACACTACCAAATGTAAAAAATTGCACCTTGTGCATTCTACTGTTATAGCTCTCAACCACATTAATACATTGAAAGCCTGAGTTTAATTATAATTTTTTTTAAGTCAGCAAACGTTAAACATTTTTTGTTAAAAACGACCCATAGATTTTGCTGTAATGTTTGAGTCACTTAGATACACATTAAACATGGCAAAATGTATAGAATAAAAATGTTAAATTTTCTCAGTGCTTCATGAAACAAATTGTAGAATTGCAGAAATAAGCTTTAAACCTGCATGATTTTCTCTTCGCCAACCAGAGGGGTGTGAACAGTTTTTGTCATGAAAAGTGCTTTTACCCATAGAAATAGACGCGGCTCGTGCGCAGGGTGGCACGGATTGTTCCCCAATGCTGGAAGGGGGGTATGAGTGCAGAAGTTTGGGAATCCCTGCCTTAGAGCACTATCAATATTAAAACAAGTTTCATTCATTTACTCCCTTGTTCCTGACTTGACTGAGTGACATTGCTTCTGCTAGTTGTTAAAAACAATGGGCAACTTTCTCACCCTCTGATAGTGTATGGCCACAGTCAAACCAGTTGTCTTGGCCAGCAGAGAGTTTGTGATACAAACCAGCAAAAATACTAGCAAAGATATATTTATTGACAGACAATGTATTGTGATGTCAGTGTTACTTTATGGTTGTATGTAATCATTGCCATGTTGTTCACATGTCATGTGCTCTGACCGGTAGGTGGGCCTACACATGCCTCCTTTCCTCTTGAGCTCAACCCTCCCAGAGTGGTGGTGAGATATGGAGACTCAGTCTCAGTCAACTGCAGCACATCATCCACAGACCATGAGGGGATGGGCTGGGAGGCCACATTCGGAGGTAAAAGTTTAGAAGAACATGTCAACCTTGTCACCTGGACTGTGGATAACCTTACTGATTGGACAATAGAACCCAAATGCTACATCAATCTCATTGACGGCGAACAACCCTCAAAAGTACTTCCAGTCATTCTCTACAGTGAGTATTTTCCTCCTTGTGAATGTGAAAGGTATGTTTCTATTTAACTGTATATCAGCATTGAGGGTTTTTTACATTGTTCACCTCCTCTACAGAGACTCCAGACAGCGTCTCCATCTCTGTTCTGAGACACTCTGGTCCCATGGTGGAGGGGACACAGTACCAGCTGCAGTGTGACATTCAGAACATCGCTCCTCTACAGAACCTGGTTGTGAAGTGGTACAAAGGGAATGAACTCTTAGATAATGTAACTTACAGTAACGTCAGTAAGAGACCAGAGGATGTGTCAGCTACTCTGATGATCAGCCCCAGTAGAGATGATGATGGAGATCAGTATAGATGTAGAGCAGAACTGGACCTGGGACCAGAGGGACCACAACCCCATCCTACAGTGACATCAGAACCTCTCAGCATTACTGTGCACTGTGAGTTCCCTCTAGTCTTATTTTCAATCATTCCATTCATGTTTACAGCTGATCATTTAGTTTGATCTGATACCCGACTGTGATATTTAATGGAGTTTTCCAATAATCTGTTATCTTCTCATGGTTTCACCCTCCCCAAACTCTGAATCTTGTGGGAACAGTCCATGTTGATTGGTTATATGTTTATCTTATTTCTCCTCATTCTTCAGACCCCCCAACCTTTTCCAGACCTGAAGCTGAGAACCTGGACATCAGAGTGGGGGAGGAAATCACCTTAAACTGCACGGCTACTGGAAGGCCCACTCCTCTGTACAGGTGGCAGTCTTCAGATTTCCAAGAAGCTCTTTTCACCCCCCCGTCCGAGGTCCCAGGAACCTACACCTGCACTGCCTACAATCAGATAGGCAAGATCAGCAAGACATTCACTGTGAATCCCAAACCTAAAGGTAGGATCATGTTTATAATTAGTAGCTAGTCTTATCTTTTTCACAAATGCTTCTATTCTCACCTACTACCCCTCCCACTTCATTTAAAGTGGGACCCAATTTTCCTGTACCATGAATATGTGTTACTTTCTTAATATTTCCCAAATAGACTGCTCTGAGAAATGTCTCCTTTGACAGTATATTTAAATGTCTAATATTGCTCCTGTTTCTCCAGGCAGTCGTGGAACCACTGCAGGGATAGTGGTGGTCATGCCGGCTTTCTTTGCTCTAGTGTCTGTCTGTGTGGTGCATCACAAACAAATAAATAAACCCTCATTAACAACACCCTCTTCCCACAGGGGACAGAACAACGTTCTGGGTCATCATAGGATCGGGCCTGGGCCTGGCCATTGTGGTTGTGATTGTCTATGCCATTGTCAAATACAGAGCAGGTCCCAACTCCATCATCTGACCAGGCCAGAGGAAGAGCAATTCTATCGCCAGTGTGACCAGCAGGACTTCCTCAATAGACACTGTATGAATAAGAATGGTTGTTTATTGAATTATTATGATGGAACGCTTCAATCCCGCATGGCTTATAACTCCAAAGAGTGCTTTCTATTAGCCTTCTCCAACCAATAGCTTTGTGCCATTTGGACGTGGTGATGCGTTGTTTTGAATGTGTCTTGGGCTGTGTCCGTGTGAGCATGTTGCGCAACACTACAAACCATTCATTCACATGCATGTGTGTCCTGTTTTACTACTTATTTTATAATCAAGCATACCTGAATGTAGTCTCTTCTCACAGCCACTGTGTCTCTGTCACGCAGGTAAAGCGGCTGTATAAACAGGCTAGCCTGATCGCTGTAGTCCGATGACCGCACCAAGTGACCTTATGTGACTATACAGTGAGAAATGAGCCATGCAATGCATCACTTCCTGTCTAATGCCTTTTTTTTTTCTTGTTGCTCTAAAATGGTGGTACCAGAGCCTTTTAACCGATTTAAGTTTGCTGGTCCAAGAGCCACAGGAAGCTTCTCTTCACTATTGCTAATTTTGTTCTCTGCCCACATGCTTCCGCTATCTCTCTTTTACCGTCACAGCACCCTTGATTCTCAGTAATGTCAGTATGTTTGATGATAGCTTTAATTGTTTGTCTTTCACTTTCTCAACCTATATCTGCAGACCATAGAGAAGCGAACATGCATACTGACATGAATCCCATGGACGCAGTCTCCGGGCTGTGAGGAGAGAAAGGCCACTGATGTGTTTTATCTATCTCAGGTATTTTAATAG
This sequence comes from Oncorhynchus mykiss, assembly GCF_013265735.2. Taxonomy (NCBI): domain Eukaryota; kingdom Metazoa; phylum Chordata; class Actinopteri; order Salmoniformes; family Salmonidae; genus Oncorhynchus; species Oncorhynchus mykiss. The sequence goes on along the minus strand of NC_048577.1, from coordinate 40,873,634 downwards.
TCTACACAGTCATAACTCACCATACGTGGCTCACATGGTCCTTTACGATGTTGCTATACAGTGTGTTAGTAGAAACAATACTCTGTTTTGACGAGTGGAGTGGCACAGTCCTTTAAATCGTTGTCTTTTTTTGTTGGATCACAGAGGTTTGTTTTTATTTTTTGTATAACAATTTTAAAACATTCATGCTAGATATTTCAAGGTATGGGTACAGTGTTAAGTGCAAAGTATGTTCAGTTCACGTTGTACAGGGCTGGAATAGCATTGGTACAGTTGCAAATGGTGCTTGTAAGGTGCACAGAACTATTTGAGTTGCATGATGTAAACTAGCTTTTTACATGTGATGTTTGTGTTGTGTCGCTAACTAACTATGTGTATATTGTCCATTTGATTTCAGCACTGAATGTTGTTATATGCTGTCTTTAACAGTCGCTAACACTCATTCTCTACTTTATTTAGACATTTTTGTCAGCTTGCTTATGTTTATATGACCCGTGATATGTGTGTGTTTCCATCTGACTGATCTTCCTTTCAGACATTTAGTTATCTATTCGGAATGTCGGTACTTGTTAGGCTCAGCATTGTCAGAGATTCAGTTTCAGGAAGTGTTCTGCTGCAACCTATTTAGGTTAGAATGATGCTGTCTTTCATTTCCATTTCAATAGTGCTGCAAAATTGGTGGACAGTTTTACATCGACAATGCAGGAGATGTTTACCATGCATACACAGCATTCGCTGTCAAACATCAACCAGCTATGCTCATTGAGTTAAAGTTTTGAAAGAATCAGTCTTTCACTGTGACATGTTCCTCTACTGTATTTTGTATGCCATTGGGAACCTTTCTCTCATACATCACTGTAACACTGACACATCAATACTAATCACTACAAACTAAGGTCCATGTAAAGCGACGCATGGAAGTCCATCTGTTATCCTGCCTACGGTGGCTCATATAAATACTTCCTTTTTCAGAATTGAGTGTCTGTCCTTTTTGTGTCTCTCGGGTTCTGCTTCATCCTGGTGAAGGGGACTTCTGCCCTGCCAAGAAACACTTTGTGTGTGCAGCCTGACTGTTGCTATAACAACCTGGCTGCAGTGTAGACTTATAAGGGCAATTTGCCAGCACATTTAGTCCTAGAGCAAAAACCTGTTATATTATACACACATGATCATTTTCAGAAACAAGTGTACAATAGTATACTTCCACAACAAACAAGGGCACAGCATAGAAACAGAGTCCACATACTGTAGACACAGAATTGGCAGCTGAGCCTTCTATAAATACACCCAATGAGCATCCAATTACTGAGCAATGTTTCTGGCAGCCTGGTTACGGCTGGTTCTGTTGTGCAGTGGTGGTACATTCTGATCACAGTGTGAGGCCTACACACTACATACCGGACAACAAGTCCAACAATCCAACCTGCTGAGTCTTGACAAAGCATGGGGTCTCCAAGCAGTGCGCGCATGGGAATCAAACATGTCTGCAGAGAGTAGAACTGCATTGTGAGTTCTCTCAAACCACCTATGTATATGAATCCGCAGTCACACGGGAACTGTTTGAGGCAAGTTACCACAGGTCATTGGGGTTTCATTTCAGTTTAAAGAACTGAAAATTGTAACCGTAGCACCCTTCTGAAGTCCTAGAACTCTGTATGGGTATTTTCTAAAAACAAAAGAGCTGTCATCTGAATAGCTCGAGGTTGTGCTGCTGTAACAATACACGATAGCGAACAAAAATACAAAAGATCTAAGCTGAGATTCTAGGAGTAAGAACACATTTTGGGCTGAAATATATCATGGGTCTGATATTTTAACTCTCATTGAACATTAAATACAGATTCTAACTAAACCACAAATAAATGATTAAAGGAAGAATTTCCCCTGTGGGATGTAGGCCTAATGAGTTACCATTGAGGAGGTCTGGCCTTGATGCCTGTCAAACTTCCTTAGCCCCCTCTTCTCCCCCTCGGGGCCCTGCAGTCAGACACAGACTACGGTATGAGAGCCCTCGTTTGGTGAGGGAGGGCTTTTGTTAGTAATCACAGTTCACTTTGGAGTTGCCAAGCAGGACCAAGTCGGAATTCCACTCGCCTTTCAACTCCGACCATAGTGGACCTCATCAAAGTCTGCAAGAAGATGGAAAACTACTTTCTAAAATGGATCCTAACCTTTTGCATGTTCTGCACCGGTAAGATGTTGCAAGAGACAACATTTTATTATTCATAAGATTTGCTTATTCTCTGTGGAGTCGAGGGTTATGGGACATCTGCAGTAGAGGCCCCCTTTGTATCGACGAGTTTGTAGTTTGAAGACGTTTTTTGGCAATAGAATTGGTCATAAATGGTTTTAAAGCACTTTGGCAAAATACTATTATATAATATTGCGTATATGAGTGTGTGAATTATTTACCTGTGCTTTGTCCACTGAAATTAAATTTGCAACCCAGAGATGATGGCAAAGTGAAACCTGCATCCCACCCAGTCTTATATCCACAGTGATACAAACCGATCATAAACACCTGCTAAAGTCACACAATCAAATCACTGAAAGCAACATTTTCCTGGTATCTGTAAATGTGATTTTGTTTAAGAAATATGAATGTTTCGGATATGCCAGCAATAATATAACTTTCTAACTAGATTATGTGATGATCACGATGATAATGAAAAAGATTGTGAAAATTATGATGCTGATGAAGACAATGTAACGATGATGATGGTGATGATGATATTGTCCATGTCTCAGTGTCAGGTGAAGGATGCTCTCTGGAGCTGAAACCCTCCAGGGTGGTGGTGGGGTTTGGGGAGGCTGTGTCTGTCAGCTGTGAGGCCTCTCGCCCGGTGCGTGTCCTAGGCTGGGAGTCAGCCATCGGGGCAGCACACACCCAACAGGACCGTGCTGTCCAATGGAAGGTGGACAGTCTGATCGACTGGATCGAGGAGCCTATCTGCTACGGAGTCTTCTTCACTGCACCCAGACAGTGTGAGGAGAAACTCAACCTCATCCTTTACAGTGAGTCAACCTGGCCTACATAAAGCTGGCTTTTTTAATCTTAGCTCAATTTAAGGCAGAGCATGGCTGCAGTACATGCATCAGGCCATACTTCATAATGATGAATTCTATTTGTGGCGACTACTACTACATGTACGTGTTGTGCTTGACACACTAACCAGCTGATCTTTCACAGAGACTCCAGACAGTGTCACTATCAGCTCAGCGAACCACACTGGTCCCATGTTGGAGGGGAAAGAGTACCAGCTGCTCTGTGATGTCCAGAACATCGCCCCCGTTCAATACCTCACCCTGAGGTGGTACAGAGGGCAGACTGAAGTTTACAACCACTCTTTCTCTGATCTGACCCCTGCCTCCCCTGTCCAAGTATCCTCCATCCTCCTGGTCACCCCAACCAAAGCTGATAACGGAGCCCAGTACAAGTGCGTGGCTCAGCTGGACTTGGGACCAGAGGGACCACAACCGCCTCCTTCAGTGACATCAGAGCCTCTCAACGTCTCTGTGCACTGTGAGTCTATTAACTCAACCCAACCATTAATAGTTTCATGAGAAACAATGAAATCCAATTGTGTTTGTGTATTCATTTATATGCAATATCCATCCCTTTCCCTTGTAATTATTTCCTCAGACCCCCCATCCTTCCTCAGTCCTGAGGCTGAGACCCTGGACATCGTTGTGGGGGATGAAATCACATTAAACTGCACGGCTAAAGGAAGCCCCAGTCCTGTGTACAGCTGGCAGTCTTCAGATCCCAAAGAGAAGATGGAGGACCAACCTGTTTTTACCTCTTCCTCCTTGCTTCCAGGGACCTACACCTGCATTTCTTCTAATAAGATTGGCAAGAAGAGTAAGCAGTTCATCATCAAGACTAAGTCTTAAGGTAGGAGGACACAGTGAAGGGGGCATTGTTAAATGCAAACATTTAGAGGATAGAACTAGCATTCTCTACCATCATACTTGTTATAGAAGCCATAGATCTTATTTGGTATGTAATCTGAGGAGTCAGAAGGTAAAAAGGGCCACGTTGGAGGTGTGTGACTTTTCCCACAGTGGAGTGTTGGCTTTACAAAACAAAAGTCCAAGTTTGGGGGATTAGCAGAGGGAAGATATTTTCTGTCTCTAATATCAATTGCACGGTTTTGTTACAGGTGTGAGAGCGTCATCATTGTCAGCCAGACCATCGCACAGAAAAAAAGGAATTGCCTTACATTTTTAAAGACTTTGGTCATGTAATAGTTTATAGTAGCATATTATTGTGTTATGATTGATTCTTGTTGTTATTGCAACATAAAGTATACTTTGACGTGTTTAAATATATATGTAGGGTATACAGTTCACTTTCAGTGTGGAGAACCCTAGAACGCGAGGCAGTGTGAATAATTCTATCCATTAATAAGCTATCCATTAACTTTATTGTTGTTTGTTCTTTCTCTCTTTGTCATAAAAACACTAATAAAATTACAAATTTGTATTTGTTGTATTATTATCAATGATGGTAGGCTATTATTATTAAATCTACTAAATAATATATATATTTTTTATTATAAAAATATTATGTTCCACCCACATGCCTTTGCCTTGACGTTCTTCAATGACGAGTTTACGTAGATACGTCTAAACGGAAACTTCCAGGGTTTCTTCCTTAGCTAGCTAATGCTACATTGTGCACTATTGTTGTTTAGCAATAGTAAATATATTAGCTACCGATATAATTTCTAACAAGGTTTTAAGTTAGCTAATTTAAAATCTATTATTTTCACTTTTAACGTGCTCTTGCTACAAGCAAATTGTAGCCTGCTAGCTAGGTGGCTAGAATGACAAGTAGGATAGACTACAGCGTGTGGGACCACATTGAGGTTTCAGATGATGAAGATGACACTCATCCAAACATCGATACACCCAGCCTTTTCAAATGGAGACATGAGGTAACGTTATGTCGATTAGAGTGATGCATTTGATAGCTACTTGGTCTCTGTAAGTTAGCTAATTATCACATTATTAGCTAGCTTTCTAGATTTGCAGATGCTGACGTTATGTAAACAGCCTGCTTTCGCAGATAAACGCAATGGAAAGATAAACATAACATTTGTCGTTATGTGTTGTATATCTAGTTATCCCCGATGAGATCCCTTTGTCCTGACCCCTCTCCCCACCATCACCTAGGCGCGTGTGGAACGAATGGACCAGTTCATAAAGGCTGGTGAGGACCTGGAGAAGGGGCTAGCTGAATCTAAGCGCAAGTTGACTGAAGCACAGAAGAAGACCAAGAATCTGTCCAGTTCAGTCACGGACGATGCCAAAGCCGAGCTGAGCAAGGCACAGGCCGAAGAGAAGAGGCTGAAGAAGGAGGAGCGAGACTGGGAGAAGAAACTGGAGGACCACCGGCGGGAAGAGAAGAAGATGCCATGGAGTGTAGACACACTCTGCAAGGAGGGCTTCAGCAAGGTGGGTTTAGTGTGTGGAACCACTGATGCGCCCTGGCTGATGGTGATGGTTATTTGCTGATGCCATTTGTCTTGCCCCACTCCGATCTCTCTCTTTCTCTCTCTCTCTCCTTCTGTCTCTCCTAGAGTGTTATGAACGTTAAGCCAGATGTGAAGGAGGACACCGAGGAGCAGAAAGAGCAGAAACACAAGACCTTTGTGGAGAAGTATGAGAAAGAGATCAAACACTTTGGTGAGAGTCATTATCCCATTCTTTGTTGTCCCCATTCTTTGTGGGTAGTTGTCATGGCCATGGTATCTGTCTCTGTTGTCAGGTATGATGAAACGCTGGGACGACAGCCAGAAGTACCTATCAGACAACCCTCACCTGGTGTGTGAGGAGACGGCCAACTACCTAGTCATCATGTGCATTGACCTGGAGGTGGAGGAGGTGAGTGCAGAACCGTAATACGACAAACCTCACCTCTAATAACCCATGAGGGATTTCATCCACTATACAATATTCCAGAGGACACTCATCAGGGTCATGTTCAGTAGGGCACAGGGTAGCAAAATGTTTTGAAACAGAAAACGATAGTGTTTCTTGTTGAACAAGTCCAGGTAGACCCTTCCTGTTTCAGTCCATCTTCTTACATTAGGTGCATAATGAACACAATTCTGGTGTAGAGAAGGTTATGAAGTAGGTTAGTAAGTGATCGTCTGATCTTCTTTATTTGCCCAAACATGCCTCAGTACGAAGTACACATGCAGTTTCCTTTTCTTGATACAGATGAGCATAGACAAGGGTTAATGTCAGTGTCCTGTTGATGTTTTCCTCCTGTAGAAGAAAGCGCTGATGGAGCAGGTGGCCCACCAGACTATAGTGATGCAGTTCGTCCTGGAGCTGGCTAAGAGCCTGAAGGTGGATCCCCGCGGTTGCTTCCGTCAGTTCTTCGCCAAGATAAAGGTTTGTTTGTGTGTAAAGGTGATACATTTCCCACTTGCACTCAATAGCAAAGCATATAGACAGATATATTTCCCTCTCTCAGACTGCAGATCAGCAGTATCAGGATGCCTTCAATGATGAGCTGGAGTCCTTTAAGGGGAGGGTGCGCGGCAGGGCCAAGATTCGCATCGAGAGGGCCATGAAGGAGTACGAAGAGGAGGAGAGACAGAAACGCCTGGGGCCCGGAGGACTGGATCCTGCTGAGGTGTATGAGTCCCTACCTGAGGTACAGGACATCTACTGCTGCACCTCCTCCATTTAGCACCGTCCTTCCATCATAATCATCATCCCTATCTCTGTTTTTGGTTTTGCAAGTTAACAAACCCAAAGATTGGAAAGCTGCCGCAGTCATCCCCCTCTTCAAAGGGGGAGACACTCTAGACCCAAACTGCTACAGACCTATATCTATCCTACCCTGCCTTTCTAAGGTATTTGAAAGCCAAGTTAACAAACAGATCACTGACCATTTCGAATCCTACCTTACCTTCTCCGCTGTGCAATCTGGTTTCCGAGCTAGTCATGGGTGCACCTCAGCCACGCTCGGGTCCTAAACGATATCATAACCGCCATCGATAAGAGACAATACTGTGCAGCTGTACTCATCGACCTGGCCAAGGCTTTCAACTCTGTCAATCACCACGTTCTTATCGGCATACTCAACAGTCTTGGTTTCTCAAATGACTGTCTCGCCTGGTTCACCAACTACTTCTCAGACAGAGTTCAGTGTGTCAAGTCGGAGGGCCTGTTGTCCGGACCTCTGGCAGTCTCTATGGGGGTGCCACAGGGTTCAATCCTCGGGCCGACTCTTTTCTCTGTATACATCAATGATGTTGCTCTTGCTGCTTGTGATTCTCTGATCCACCTCTACGCAGACGACACCATTCTGTATACTTCTGGCCCTTCTTTGGACACTGTGTTAACTAACCTCCAAACGAGTTTCAATGCTATACAACTCTCCTTCCGTGGCCTCCCAACTGCTCTTAAATGCAAGTAAAACTAAATGCATGCTCTTCAACCGATCGCTGCGCACACCTGCCCGCCCGTCCAGAGTAGTGATCACTACTCTGGACGGTTCTGACTTAGAATATGTGGACAACTACAAATACCTAGGTGTCTGGTTAGACTGTAAACTCTCCTTCCAGACTCACATCAAACATCTCCAATCCAAAGTTAAATCTAGAATTGGCTTCCTATTTCACAAACAAAGCATCCTTCACTCATGCTGCCAGACATACCCTCGTAAAACAAAACGGACTATCCTACCGATCCTTGACTTCAGCAAATTGCATGCAGTCTATCACACCGCCATCCGTTTTGTCACCAAAGCCCCATATACTAACCACTGTGACCTCTATGCTCTCGTTGGCTGGCCCTTCATATTCGTCGCCAAACCCACTGGCTCCAGGTCATCTATAAGTCTTTGCTAGGTAAAGCCCGTCTTATCTTAGCTCACATGTCATCATAGCAGCACCCACCCGTAGCACACACTCCAGCAGATGTATTTCACTGGTCACCCTCAAAGCCAATTCCTCCTTTGACTTCCTCCTTTCCTTCCAGTTCTCTGCTGCCAATGACTGCAACGAACTTCTAAAATCACTGAAGCTGGAGACTCATATCTCCTCATTTTTTTTTTTTTTTTTTTTTTTTTTTTTTGCCTTTACCTCCCTTATCTCCCCTCATTTGCTCACATCGTATATAGACTTGTTTATACTGTATTATTGACTGTATGTTTGTTTTACTCCATGTGTAACTCTGTGTTGTTGTATGTGTCGAACTGCTTTGCATTATCTTGGCCAGGTCGCAATTGTAAATGAGAACTTGTTCTCAACTTGCCTACCTGGTTAAATAAAGGTGAAATAAATAAAACTAAATTTAAAAAATAACTTTAAGCACCAGCTGTCAGAGCAGATCACTGCACCTGTACATAGCCCATCTGTAAATAGCCCATCCAACTACCTCATCCCCATACTGTTATTTATTTTATTTTGCTCCTTTGCACCCCAGTATCTCTACTTGCACACTCATCTTCTGCACATCTATCATTCCAGTGTTTAATTGCTATCTTGTCATTATTTTGCCACTATGGCCTATTTATTGCCTTACCTCCCTTATCCTACCTCATTTACACACACTGTATATAGACTTTTTCTATTATATTATTGACTGAATGTTTGCTTATTCCATGTGTAACTCTGTGTCGTTGTATGTGTCACACTGCTTTGCTTTATCTTGGCCAGGTCGCAGTTGTAAATGAGAACTTGTTCTCAACTAACCTACCTGGTTAAATAAAGGTGAAATTTAAAAAATAGATTTTGTCCTTTTTGTAGGAGATGCAGAAATGTTTTGACGAGAAGGACATTGCCATGTTGCAGACTGTCATCACGAAGCTGGACCCAACGGTAGGTTACAAAACCAAATCCATTCCTGTTTTTCTTTTGTTGTATTGTCTTCCACGTGCTCAGGGCAAGCATACCGACAACATACATTGTTCTACAAATGTAAAGGCACGCTGAATAGTGACACAAAACCTCCTGAAGTTGTTACAAACTGGTGCTCTAAATGTCATTGTTCCCACCCGTCAGGAGGCTAAGGTCCACATGAAGAGATGCATCGACTCTGGCCTCTGGGTCCCTAACTCACAGGCAGACGAGGGAGACGACAAGGAGGAAGACGCTACTTATGAAGCGCTGAATAAGGAGATGGGCGAACAGAAGATAGAATGATTGACATGAATTGACTTTACGATGATGATATTTTCATCTATGTAGTCGTCACTTCTATTGCTACTCCCAATGTTTTTTTTCATGAATTTCTCCTTAACGCTTTGGAACAGTGTAACCTCTCTGTGGTGATGTCCACTCTTTGTGGACAACAGTATCACACCAATATCACTTGCTGAATGCTTTTATTTTTTTAAACATAATTCTTGCTTGGGCCTTTATTAGTGAAGCTGTATTCTTAAACGTGTGTGTGCCTGTACATAGTCTCTTTGGATGTGTGTGTCAGCCAGCCAGCCAATCTGTTGTTTACCTTGTATTTGTGTGCTTTCAGTTGCTGGGGAACATTGTTTCTCTTTTTCATTCAATAGTCTCACTACTGATTCTACATGTATAGGGATAGGCATGGCAGGATTTTAGTTCTTGATGTGATAGAATTATACATAGTGATGTAACGTGGGATAGACTAGTAACTGAGGTTGAAATTGAATCATATCAACATGTGACATTTTGAATCCAGTGTACTGGCCCCTTATGACCTTTTTGCTCATTGTTTTCTCTCCTTAATTTGACCAGCAGGTGTCACCTCACATCAACTTTTAAGTTGATGGGATAATCACTTTGAGTATTATTTGCTATTAAAAATATCACTGATGTGGTTTACATGAGTCAGGATAGGGTGTTATTGAATTGAGATTTATTAGAAACATTGTAAGATAGTTTCACCTGTCTTCCATTGCATTATAATGCTTAGTGCAACAAATTAATATGGTCCAGACACACCAAGACAGTTGTGAAGAGGGCACGACAACACCTTCTCCTCAGGAGACTAACGGTTTGGCATGGGTCCCCAAATCCTCAAAAAGTTCTACAGCTGCACCATCAAGAGCATCCTGACTGGTTGCATCACGGCCTCGTATGGCAACTGCTCGGTATCTGACCGTAAGGCGCTACAGAGGGTAGTGCGTACGGCCCAATACATCACTGGGGCCAAGCTTCCTGCCATCCAGGACCTTTATACCAGGCGGTGTCAGAGGAAGGCCCAACAAATTGTCAAAGACTCTGTCACCCAAGTCATACTGGAGCGCCAAGTCTAGGTCCAAAAGGCTCCTGAGCAGCTTCTATCCCCAAGCTATAAGACTTCTGAACAATTAATCAAATGGCCACCCGGACTATTTACATTGACCCCGCTTTTGTTTTGAGACTGCTGCTACTCGCTGTTTATCATCTTTGCATAGTCACTTTCCCCTACCCACATGTACAAATTACCTCGACTAACCTGTACCCCCACACATTTATTCGGTACCCTTGCCTCCTGTATATAGCCTCGTTATTGTTATGTTTATTCTACTGTGTTACTTCTTTATTTTTACTATTTGATTTAGTAAATATTTTCTTGAACTGCACTGTTGGTTAAGGGCTTGTAAGTAAACATTTCACGATGAGGTCTACACCTACCCTACCATTCAAAAGTTTGGGGTCACTTAGAAATGGCCTTGTTTTTTAAAGAAAATCAAATTTTTTGTCCATTAAAATTACATCAAATTGATCAGAAACACAGTGTAGACATTGTTAATGTTGTAAATTACTATTGTATCTGGAAACGGCAGATTTTTTTTTATGAAATACCTAAACTCAGCAAAAAAAGAAACATCCTCTTACTGTCAACTGTGTTTATTTTCAGCAAACTTAACATATGTTCATACAAATATTTGCACAAGATTCAACAACTGAGACATAAACTGAACAAGTTCCACAGACATGTGACTAACATAAATGGAATAATGTGTCCCTGAACAAAGGGGGGGGGGTAAAATCAAAGTAACAGTCAGTTTCTGGTGTGGCCACCAGCTGCATTAAGTACTACAGTGCATCTCCTCCTCATGAACTGCACCAGATTTGCCAGTTCTTGCTGTGAGATGTTACCCCACTCTTCCACCAAGGCACCTGAAAGTTCCCAGACATTTCTAGGGGGGATGGCCCTAGCCCCCATCCTCCGATCCAACAGGTCCCAGACGTGCTCAATGGGATTGAGACCCGGGCTCTTCGCTGGCTATGACAGAACACTGACATTCCTGTCTTGCAGGAAATCACGCACATAACGAGTAGTATGGCTGGTGGAATTGTCATGCTAGAGCAGGGGTGTCAAAGTCAAATGGACGGAGGGCCAAATAAAAAAATCAGCTACAAGACGAGGGCCGGACTGTTCGAATGTTCATTGAAAATTTTTTAAATGACGCATATAGTCTAGTGAACCTAATTGAACCTACTGAAAACCTAACAAATATATTACAATATGATCAGATAAATAAAGCAATATTTTCTTATGGCTCTGTCAGTAATCTTTAATTTTCAACAGACACAAAAGACAAATTTCCTTTATATAAATATCCCCATAACATGAACATTAAATGAAAGAAACCGGTATTCAAGGCACCATCAGTAGACTATATTTTCTATTTTAGCAAAAGTGGGCTAAATTTACTTCAAAGAAAAAACAATAATAGCAATTTTCTATCATCCACTCAACTGAAATATTTTTAAAATATAATTGGATTGAAATACAAAAAAATAAAGTGCAAAAATCTATTAATCAAAAACAACACTTTGTTTAAGGAGAAGTAACATGCAGTGAAAACAAATATTAAATTTTAACTTTTAAACTTGAACTGAGTAAAAACTCTAAATATGTGATTGCACAGTAATGTTCACTTGTTTGAGGTTGAGGGTGATACTTGGTGGTGTCCCATCTTTTCCACAAGTTCATCAATGTTCGGGGTAAGGCTCTGAGCTGAAGAAATCCTCAGAATTGAGTGGAGGTGTTCAGCAGTAAGTCGACTTCTGTGTGATGTTTTGTTCAGGTTCATCAAAGAAAACAGTTGTTCACACAGGTATGTGCTGCCAAACATAGACAACGTTTGAGCAGCCTGGATGCGCAGCTGGGGCATTGTGCCGGGGAGGAAACGGGCGAACTCCGCAGCACCCACTGCCGCATATTTTGCCCTCAGTGCATCATTGCATTGGAGGTCAATCAACTCCATTTGGAGGTTTGGTGGTGAGCTTTCCACGTCAACAGCAAATGGGTTACCGAGCAGTTCCAACCTGCTTTTTTGTGCTTCAAAGTCAGCAAATCGGCGTCGAAAGTCAGCGGCAAGCATACCTATTTTATCAGCCAACTGTGTGCTCGGGAACGCACTGGTAGAGAGCTTCTCTTTCATGGTCTGGCAGCTGGGAAAGTGGCTCAAATTTTCTTTCCGCATCTGCGTCTCCCACAGAGTCAGTTTGGTTTTAAATGCCTTCACTGTACTGTACATATCAGAGATGACACGATCCCGACCCTGCAGCTGCAAGTTTATTGCATTCAGATGACTCGTAATGTCACACAGAAAAGCCATTTCACACAGAAACATTTCGTCTCGGAGTTGTGTTGTGTCTTTCCCTTTGCTGTCCAAGAACAGACAAATCTCCTCACGAAGCTCGAAACATCTTTGAAGCACCTTTCCCTGGCTTAGCCATCGCACCTCTGTGTGATAAGGCAAATCACCATGCTCCGTTTCTAACTCCGTCAGAAATGCCTTGAACTGGCGGTGATTCAAACCTTTGGCTCTGATAAAGTTAACTGTGCGCGTGATGATGCTCATTACATGCTCCATTTTCAAGGCTTTACCGCACAACGCTTCCTGGTGTATGATACAATGATAAGCTGTCAGCTCACCTGTCGCGTTTTCCTCTTGCATCTTTTCCCGTATCTTCGCCACCAGTCCGCTCCTGTGTCCACACATCGCAGGTGCTCCGTCGGTTGTCAAACCCACGAGTTTTTCCCAAGGCAGCTCCATCTCATTTACACATCTTGACACCTCTTCATACAAATCATGCCCCGTAGTTGTGCCATGCATAGGACGTAAAGCCAAAAACTCCTCTGTCACGCTTAGGTTGGAGTCCACTCCGCGGATGAAAATTGACAACTGGGCAATGTCAGAAATGTCGGTGCTCTCATCCACAGCCAAGGAATATGCAATAAAATCTTTTCCCTTTTTCACAAGCTGCTCTTTTAGATTGATGGACAACTGGTCTACTCTCTCGGCAATGGTGTTTCTGCTCAGACTCACATTTAAAAAGAGTTGCCTTTTTTCTGGGCAAACTTCGTCACAAACTTTAATCATGCAGTTTTTGATGAAATCCCCCTCCGTAAATGGCCGGGCTGATTTAGCGATCTCTTCTGCCAAAATAAAACTGGCCTTGACAGCAGCCTGGCCTTGTGATTTGGCTTTTTTGAACAGAGCCTGTCGAGATTTGAGGCCTCGTTTTAATTCCTCTGCCTTTTGTAGCCTTTGTTCCATGTCCATATTCTTGTTTTTGTCCGCGTGTTTCGTTTCATAATGTCGTCTCAGATTATACTCTTTCAGTACCGCCACACTTTCTCCACACAGAAGACACACAGGTTTTCCAGCTACCTTCGTGAACATATACTCCGACTCCCACCTTGTTTGAAACCCCCGGTTCTCAGTATCCACCTTCCGTTTTGCCATTTTTGATGGGTATCTGAAAGTTAATTTTACTGTGATGCTGACGACTGCTGTGCCAATAAATATTGAAATGAAGCAGCCTACTGCTCGGTGCGTCACCTTTGCATTGTGGGAAATGTAGTATTGGTGCGTGTAAAAGATCTGCGGGCTGCCGGCTTGCTGCGGGCCGGTTCTAATAATAAATCAAGATCATCCCAGGGGCCGTAAAAAACCTTCTTGCGGGCCGGATGTGGCCCGCGGGCCTTGACTCTGACATATGTGTGCTAGAGGGTCATGTCAGGATGAGCCTGCAGGAAGGGTAGAACATGAGGGAGGAGGATGTCTTCCCTGTAACGCACAGCGTTGATATTGCCTGCAATTAGAACGAGCTCAGTCCGATGATGATGTGACACACCGTCTCAGACCATGATGGACTCTCCACCACCAAATCGATCCTGCTCCAGAGTACAGGCCTCGTGTAACGCTCATTCCTTCGACGATAAACGCAAATCCGACCATCACCTCTGGTGAGACAAAAACGCAACTCGTCAGTGAAAAGCACTTTTTGCCAATCATGTCTGGTCCAGCGACGGTGGGTTTGTGCCCATAGGCGACGTTGCCGGTGATGTCTGATGTCTTGTAGGCCTACAACAGGCCTACAAGTGCTCAGTCCAGCCTCTCTTAGCCTATTGCGGGCAGTCTGAGCACTGATGGAGGGATTGCGTTCCTGGTGTAACTCGGGCAGTTGTTGTTGCCATCCTGTATCTGTCCCGCAGATGTGATGTTCGGATGTACCAATCCTGTGCAGGTGTTGTTACATGTGTTCTGCCACTGCGAGGACGATCAGCTGTCCATCCTGTCTCCCTGTAGCGCTGTCTTAGGCGTCTCAAGGTACTGACATTGCAATTTATTGCCCTGGCCACATCTCAGTCATCATCCCTCCTTGCAGCATGCCTAAGGCACGTTCATGCAGATGAGCAGGGACCCTGGGCATCTTTCTTTTGGTGTTTTTCAGAGTCAGTAGAAAGGCGTGTTTAGTGTCCTAAGTTTTCATAACTGTGACATAACTTAATTTCCTACCGTCTGTAAGCTGTTAGTGTCTTAACGACCGTTCCACAGGTGCATGTTCATTAATTGTTTATGGTTCATTGAACAAGCATGGGAAACATTGTTTAAACCCTTTACAATGAAGATATGTGTAGTTATTTGAATGTTTACTAATTATCTTTGAAAGACAGGGTCCTGAAAAAGGGCTGTTTCTTTTTTTTGCTGAGTTTACATAGGCGTACAGAGGCCCATTATCAGCAAACATCCCTCTGTTCCAATGGCACGTTGTGTTAGCTAAACCAAGTGCATAATTTTAAACGGTTAATTGATCATTAGAAAACCCTTTTGCAATTATGTTAGCACAGCTGAAAACGGTTGTCCTGATTAAAGAAGCAATACAACTGGCCTTCTTTAGACTAGTTGAGTATCTGGAGCATCAGCATTTATAGGTTAGATTATAGGCCCAAAATGGCCAGAAACAAATAACTTTATTCTGGAACTCGTCAGTCTATTCTTGTTCTGAGAAATTAAGGCTATTCCATGCGAGAAATTGCCAAGAACCTGAAAATCTCGTACAACGCTGTGTACTACTCCCTTCACAGAACAGCGCAAACTGTCTCTAACCAGAATAGAGTGGGAGGCCCTGGTGCACAACTGAGCAAGAGGACAAGTACATTAGAGTCTAGTTAGAGAAACAGAGTCCTCAACTGGCAGCTTCATTAAATAGTACCTGCAAAACACCAGTCTTAACGTCAACAGTGAAGACGCGACTCTGGGATGCTGGCCTTCTAGGCAGAGTTGCAACGAAAAAGCCATATCTCAGACTGGCCAATAAAAAGAAAAGATTAAGATGGGTAAAAGAACATAGACACTGGACAGAGGAAGATTGGAAAAAGGTGATGGACAGACAAATCTAAGTTTGAGGTGTTCGGATCACAAAGAAGAACATTTGTGAGATGCAGAAAAAATGAAAAGATTCTGGAAAAGATCTTGACGCCATCTGTTAAGCATGGTGGTGGCAATGTGATGGTCTGGGGGTGCCACCCTGTGGATGGCGCTTAATTTGAGCCAATTTCCTCATACAACAGGACAATGACCCAAAGCACAGCTCCAAACTATGCAATAACTATTTAGGGAAGAAGCAGTCAGCTGGTATTCGGTCTATAATGGAGCGGCCAGCAGTCACCGGATCTCAACCCTATTGAGCTGTTGTGGGTGCAGCTTGGCCATATGGTACTGTAGGAAGTGCCCATCAAGCCAATCCAATTTGTGGGAGATGCTTCAGGAAGCATGGGGTGAAATCTCTTCAGATTACCTCAACAAATTGACAACTAGAATGCCAAACGTCTGCAAGGCGGTAATTGCAAATGGAGGATTCTTTGATGAAAGCAGTTTGAAGGACACAATTATTATTTCAATTAAAAATAATTATTTATAACTTTGTCAACGTCTTGACTATTTTTCCTATTAATTTTGCAACTCATTTCATGTATGTTTTCATGGAAAACAAAGAAATGCATAAGTGACCCCAAACTTTTGAACGGTAGTGTATTTCTTGAACTGCAATGTTGGTTAAGGGCTTGTAAGTAAGCATCTCACAATAAGGTCTACAACTGTTATATTCGACGCAAATACGATTTGATTTGAGCTATCCCACAAGCCTACTGTAGTACAGCTGGTTCAAGGGGAGTGGCCAAAAGTGTCTTTCGGTGTTTTCGTCTTGTAGCTGACTTCTCTATCTGTGCGCTTCGCGGGAATGCGTAGGAGTAGGGGAAACACGCTTTAGGAAATCATAAGAGTGGACTTCGGTTCAACCTGCATTGGATTTTCTAACTACACGTTTTAGGGACGCAACTAAATGGTAAGAAACCTGTAGTTTGACAAATGTGCAATACAATTTACAAATACACGGGTTTATTCCAGCATTGGCGGATAAAGCATACTATATCAGTATTATAGGAAGTGGGCGTTATGCCTCTGGTTTACAATTGTTTACAGTACACAGTAGGCTATATTCCACCATCTCCGTGAGCAATCAGGTCGATGACGAAGTGATAAATGTATTGGTGAGAATATATATTTGAAAATGTAGGAACGTTGGATAAATTAAATCCGGATTTTCGTGTCACGTTATCGTTAAATGTTCGTCTTTACTGATATTCATGTGCAATACCCGGAAGGCCTTACTAGAAAATATTGGATCATATCGCGAGTTCTCAGAACATGGTAATAATGCTGAACAATTACATGGTAACAAATCTATTTGATCCAGATGTGATTCCTTGCTACAATAAGATTTACATTGTATTTGAGTATATTTTTGTCGTTGATATTAACAAAAACCCACGTATAAAGTATAAAACCCATGTCCTTAATTGTTATCTGGATTTGTTACCATGTAATTGATTACTTGGAAATACTTTTCTCTTACTTCCTCCCTGTGACAGGTGTAGTGACTCAGCCTGGTCCATAATGTCTCGAAGTGGCCGCTCCAAGAGTACCAGGACAGGGTCATCCACAGGCCAGTGTGAGCCTCCTCAGGGACCAGGCGTCCATGTCTATCTGTTTTGGACCAAGGGAGGGGAGCGCTATCTGACCCACACAGAGGGTAAAGTGACAGCCGAGGAGCTTTCAATCTCTGCAGCACAGACTGTGGGTAAGAACAAGTGCCATTTATTGTTTTAATGAAACAGAAACAATATTTTGTTTGAGTATTGAGCAATAATTTAGGGCATTCAGGTTAGCTGTGTGGTGTTCTGTTGTTTGAGGACATTGGCAGCCTGGCACGTAAGGGTGTGTTTGAGTTGATGACTCCAGGCATCTGGGTTTTACAGTGCATTCGGAAAGTATTCAGACCCCTTCCCTATTTCCACATTTTGTTACGTTACAGCCTTATTCTAAAATGGATTAAATAGTTTAAATAGTTTATTTTCTTATTTTCTTCACACTACCCCATAATGATTAAGCAAAAACAGGTTTTTAGAAATGCTTGTAAATGTATTAAAAAAACAACTGAAATCACATTTCCATTAGTATTCAGACCCTTTACTCAGTACGGTGTTGAAGCACCTTTGGCAGCAATTACAGCCTCGGTCTTCTTGGGTATGATGCTACAAGCTTGGCACACCAGTATCAGGGGAGTTTCTCCCATTCTTCTCTGTAGATCCTCTCAAGCGCTGTCAGGTTGGATGGGGAGCGTCGCTCAACAGCTATTTTCAAGTCTCTCCAGAGATGTTCAATCGGGACATTCAGAGACTTGTTCCGAAGTTACTCTTGCGTTGTCTTGGCTGTGTGCTTAGTCGTTGTCCTGTTGGAAGGTGAACCTTCTTCCCAGTCTGAGGTCCTGAGTACTCTGGAGCAGGTTTTCATCAACAATGTACTTTGCTCCGTTCATCTTTCCCTTGATCCTGACTAGTCTCCCAGGCCATACTGCTAGAGAAAATCCCAACAGCATAATGCTACCACCACCATGCTTCACCTTAGGGAGGGTGCCAGGTTTCCTCCAAACGTGATGCTTGGCATTCAGGCCAAAGAGTTCAATCTTGGTTTCATCAGACCAGAGGATCTGGTTTCTCACTGTCTGAGAGTCTTTAGGTGTCTTTTGGCAAACTCCATGCAGGATTTCATGTGCCTTCTACTGAGGAGTGGCTTCCATCTGGCCACTCTACCACAAAGGCCTGATTGATGGATTGCTGCAGAGAGAGTTGTCCTTCTGGAAGTTTCTCCCATCTCCACAGAGGAACTCTAGAGCTCTGTCAGAGTGACCATCGGGTTCTTGGTCACCTCCCTGACCAATGCCCTACTCCCCCGATTGCTCAGTTTGGCTGGGCAGCCAGCTCTAGGAAGAGTCCTAGAGTCCTGTTTCCAAACTTCTTCCATTTAAGAACAATGAAGGCCACTGTGTTCTTGGGGACCTTCAAAGCTGCAGAAATGTTTTGGTACCCTTCCCCAGATCTGTGCCTCGACACAATCCTGTCTCAGAGCTCTATGTACAATTCCTTTGACCTCATGGCTTGGTTTTTTGCTCTGACGTGCACTGTCAACTGTGCGACCTTGTATAGGCAGGTGTGTGCATTTCCAAATCATGTCCAATCAATTGAATTTACCACAGGTGGACTCTAATCAAGTTGTATAAAATTGATCAAAGATGATCAATGGAAACAGGAGCTCAATTTCGAGTCTCATAGCAAATTGTCTGAATTCTTATTGTAAATAAGGTATTAGTTTTCTTTTCTTTTTACATTTGCAAAAATGTTTACAAAACTATTTTCACTTTGTCATTATGGGGTTTTGTGTGTAGATTGATGACATGTTTTTATTTAATCCACTTTAGAATAAGGCTGTACCGTAACAAAATGTGGAAAAAGTGAAGGGGTCTGTGTATTTCCTGAATGCACTGTATGCCAAACAACTACCTCTTTCCCTACTGTATTTAATTCATTTATTTATTTTGCTCCTTTGCACCCCATTATTTGTATTTCTACTTTGCACATTTTCCATTGCAAATCTACCATTCCAGTGTTTTACTTGCTATATTGTATTTACTTTGCCACCATGGCCTTTTTTTGCCTTTACCTCCCTTATCTCACCTCATTTGCTCACATCGTATATAGACTTGTTTATACTGTATTATTGACTGTATGTTTGTTTTACTCCATGTGTAAGTCTGTGTCGTTGTATCTGTCGAACTGCTTTGCTTTATCTTGGCCAGGTCGCAATTGTAAATGAGAACTTGTTCTCAACTTGCCTACCTGGTTAAATAAAGGTGAAATAAATAAAACATTATTTTAAAAAAATGTAATTGAGAGGGTGTATCCAAGGTGTACTTAACCTATATATCTGTCCCCCTAGGTATCACTCCACTGTGCCATGTCCTGTTTTCTCTGTATGACCCTGAATCCCACTGCTGGTACAGTCCCAACCATTTCTTCAACCCAGAAGAGCAGACAAGCCTGACACTCCATTATCGCATGAGGTTAGTGTGTGTGTGGGTTTAAAATGGCCATCCCGTCCCCTCCTTTCTACCTAGATTTCCCTCACACTCCCTTCATTTTCCCTTGAGTCCCGTTAGTACCTTAGTACCTTAGTTAGCCCTGCCGTTCCCAACCAATCAGAGCTGTTGGAAAGGCGCAACTGGACACTGCACCCACTCAGGTCAGAGTGTTATCTTTGTCCGAAGAAAGAAGACGCACATTTCTGAGGTCAATTTTTTTATTGTGGACAGCAACAAGAATACATGAATGTGGTGCGTGCATCAAAATAATCACAAATCATTCGGAGTAACACGAGTACTATTCCACCAAGATTCACTCCCAGTCAAGATTCATGTTGTATGACCAGAAGTGTGTGAAGAGAGAGGAAAAGGAAATTAAAACCCTGAAAAGAGAAGCATCGTCATTGTTCTGACCGGACATCCTGTGGAGGGTCAGAACCCAGAGAAGCATCAGCATTCTGTGATGGATGTAGTCTATCACAGTGCCATCCGTTTTTATCACCAAAGCCCCATATACTACCCACCACTGCGAACATGTTTGCTCTATATGTATATGTATGCTGTATGCTCTCGTTGGCTGGCCCTCACTACATATCCATCGCCAAACCCACTGGCGCAAGGTCATCTATAAGTCTTTGCTAGGTAAAGCCCCGCCTTATCTCAACTCACTGGTCACCATAGCAACACCCACCCATAGCACGCACTCCAGCAGGTATATTGCACTGGTCATCCCCAAAGCCAACACTTACTTTGGCTGCCTTTCCTTCCAGTTCCCTGCTGCCAATGACTGGAACAAATTGCAAAAATCTCTGAAGCTGGAGTCTTATATCTCCCTCTCTAACTTTAAGCACCAGCTTACTGATCACTGCACCTGTACACAGCCAATCTGTAAATAGCACACCCGACTACCTCAAAATTGTTCTGACCGGACATCTTGTGGAGGGTCAGAACCCAGAGAAGCATCAGCATTGTTCTGAGTGGACATCCTGTGGAGCATCAGAACCCAGAGAAGCATCAGCATTGTTCTGAGCGGACATCCTGTGGCGCATCAGAACCCAGAGAAGCATCAGCATTGTTCTGAGTGGACATCCTGTGGAGCATCAGAACCCAGAGAAGCATCAGCATTGTTCTGAGCGGACATCCTGTGGAGCATCAGAACCCAGAGAAGCATCAGCATTGTTCTGAGCGGACATCCTGTGGAGCATCAGAACCCAGAGAAGCATCAGCATTGTTCTGAGCGGACATCCTGTGGAGCATCAGAACCCAGAGAAGCATCAGCATTGTTCTGAGCGGACATCCTGTGGAGCATCAGAACCCAGAGAAGCATCAGCATTGTTCTGTACGGACACCCTGTGGAAGGTCAGAACCCAAATCCCAGTCAGCATAATTGTGCTAGCAGGTGAGGGCATTCACAGCTGACCGCTCAGAAGGGGGAGGGCATACCAGCCAACTGTTTTTATAGTGTGTGTCAAATCAAATTTTATTTGTCACATACACATGGTTAGCAGATGTTAATGCGAGGGTAGCGAAATGCTTGTGCTTCTAGTTCCGAATCTAATCTAACCTAACACAGTGTGTGTGTGTGAGAGAGACTATGCACTGTATGCTTTTATGTACAGGCATATTTATATAGGGAATTTTCTCTTTCGGTTCCCAGGTTTTACTTTCGGAATTGGCATGGGTTGAGTGAGAAGGAGCCGTCAGTGTCGCGATATGCCCCACGGTCAGGGACAGAGCACGGGGGCTCACCTCTACTAGAAATGACCTCCCTGGAATACCTCTTCTGCCAGGTGAGTTTCAGAAAGAGGCGTGTTTTATCCAAAATGTGTTTGTATTCATATATTCCTGTGGAAGTGTGCATTAACATAATATTCCTGTGTCACACGGACATTTTCATATTGTGAAAAAACTCATTTCCCTTTTTGTTTCTCTTAGGCAAAGTTTGATTTTGTGAATGATGTCACGCCAATGGAGGATGCTCAAGGAAAGGAAGAGTTGAGTCACTTTAAGAATGAGAGTCTGGGGATGGCTGTGCTGCACCTCTCTCACCAGGCCCTGTGCTCAGGCTGCACGCTACAGGAAGTGGCCAAGTCTGTCAGGTAAGCCATGAGTCAGAGGGGATGGGTGCATTGTTTAGGAAGGGCTTTGACAAGGTTTCAGACATTACTATAGTCTGAGGCGGTGTTGAAAAATGGCACCTTATTCACTATCAAAACTAGTGCACTATAGAGGGAAACTAGTGCACTATAGAGGGAAACTAGTGCACTATAGAGGGAAACTAGTGCACTATAGAGGGGAACTAGTGCACTATAGAGGGAAACTAGTGCACTATAGAGGGGAACTAGTGCACTATAGAGGGAAACTAGTGCACTATAGAGGGAAACTAGTGCACTATAGAGGGGAACTAGTGCACTATAGAGGGAAACTAGTGCACTATAGAGGGAAACTAGTGCACTATAGAGGGAAACTAGTGCACTATAGAGGGAAACTAGTGCACTATAGAGGGAAACTAGTGCACTATAGAGGGAAACTAGTGCCTTTACAAACACAGCCGTAATGTTTTGATTGACTTCCATATTCCCCTTGCCATACTGTAGCTTCCTGCGCTGCATTCCGAGATCCTTCTCCAAACATATAGCGAGGGACAACTTCCTGACCAAGATCCGTATCCGGCGTGTGTTTGCTGACTTTGTGAGGACCTTCCAGGAGCACACTGTGGACTTAGGACGCCTGGGCTCCCAGGAGGTCATGTATAAATACCTGTCTACTCTGGAGCACCTAGCCCCCTGCTTCGGTACCGAGACCTTCCTCGCGGCCCAACTGGAGCTGAGGAAGGACGGGGGCGACGGGAGCGGCTCCTACCTCAACACCAGCCACGCCCACGGGGCCTCTGACCCTGGGAACTTTGGCCCTCAGGTCATGCATGAGGTCATGGTGTCTGGTACCAAGGGGATTCAGTGGAGGAAGATCACAGTGCAGAAGGTATTTCTGTCTCATTGGATGTCTATCAAGCTCTTTGACTGCTAGTTAGAACTGTGCCTTTGTGTGTTTCTCGTAGTGTGCCTTCTGTGGGATGCTCTGTACGTTGTGTCTATCCATTCTAGGCCCAGGCCAACAGTTACTTTGGGAACGATTACTTAGGGAATCGGAAAACTGTGAAGCAATCGCCCCTCCAGCAAGAACCTAAATCCTCTGACACATGGACGTCTTTCTGCGACTTCCCGGAAATCTCCCACATCACCATCACTGGAGCCAACGTCAGCATCATTAAACAGGACAACTTCTCTATGGTTCGAGCACCTGCCTCTCAACTGCTTTCTGTTGGGCCCCAAACCTATCTTGAGATACACACACGTAGCTCCATGTTTTGTGCAAATCCCCCATTGACAACATTGCATGATTTATGCAAAAACCTAAGTCAAGTGTGCAGATCTCAAGTTAGGTTTGTGTGTGAAGTTGCATCTTACTATATGATGTATGTCTGTACGGAAGCGGAGTATCTGACTGATATGTGTGTAGGTGGTGTTGTCTGAGGATAATATGTGTATATGTGTGCAGGAGGTTCAAATGAATTCCATCCTTGAGGCTCTGTCTTTCGTCTCCCTGCTGGACGGGTACTTCCGGCTTACTGCAGACGCACACCACTACCTGTGTCACGAGGTGGCTCCGCCCAGGGTAGTGCTCAGTGCCACCAATGGCCTCCATGGACCAATGAAGTGAGTAACACACACACATATACACACACACACACACACACACACACACACACACACTGCCCTGGCTCCCACTACAATTCTGACTGTCTTTTTCAGTGATGACTTTGTGCTGCAGAGACTGAGGAAGGAAGCAGTTGAAGAGGGAGCCTTTCTTGTGCGCTGGAGCGTCCTCGACTACCACCGCATCATATTAGCTGTTCTAAACAAGAGTCAGGTAAGCCCTGAAGGATGAGGAACATGGAAAATGTAGTCTGAAAATATGAAAAGCAATATAATGTCATTAGAAGTTATATATTTGGATGCATGTGTGTGTCTTTGCTGGCTTCCTATAGAATGGACAAGCTGCAATCCACAAGCAGTTCAGGATCATGCATAGTGGTTCAGTGTTTGCTCTGGAAGGCTGGGACCGGGAGTTCTCCAGTGTCAAGGAGCTCACCGACAGCCTCAAGACCTTTGTGCTCAAGTCTGGCACGGACAATTTCACTGTGAAGAAATGCTGCCTACCCCGACCTGCAGGTTAGTTTGGGTGTGATGTGTTTTCTATAGATGTGCATTGGTGTTGTTCTGCCCCTAACATACCACAGCTCAACATATGTACAGAGATGTTATTCTGTAAGGATGTGTTGTGTGTCCATGTTTTCCTGTGCTGTATTTAAACGAGTGTTTGTGTGCTGCAGAACTGTCCAACCTCTTGGTGATGAGGCAGGGTGCGGACCAGTGTGTTCAGCCTGACTCTGTGGCCCTCTGTCTGACTCAGCTGAGGTTCCATCAGATCAAAGACAAGGAGATCACCCAGGTGAGAGAGAGGGCATTCTTGCTCCACCCTCGACAACTACTGTGATTATTATTATTTGACCATGCTGGTCATTTATGAACATTTGAACATCTTGGCCATGTTCTGTTATAATCTCCACCCGGCACAGCCAGAAGAGGACTGGCCACCCCTCATAGCCTGGTTCCTCTCTAGGTTTCTTCCTAGGTTTTGGCCTTTCTAGGCAGTTTTTCCTAGCCACCGTGCTTCTACACCTGCATTGCTTGCTGTTTGGGGTTTTAGGCTGGGTTTCTGTACAGCACTTTTAGATATCAGCTGATATACGAAGGGCTATATAAATAAATTTGATTTG
Organism: Oncorhynchus mykiss; assembly: GCF_013265735.2. Lineage (NCBI taxonomy): Eukaryota > Metazoa > Chordata > Actinopteri > Salmoniformes > Salmonidae > Oncorhynchus > Oncorhynchus mykiss. Next base: position 40,849,088 of record NC_048577.1, on the reverse strand, counting down.
ATTCTCTTCTATATATTTCTCTGTCAGTGCCCTCCTTTGTGTATGTTTCACCTGGGTTATATTCAGTAGGGCACACCTTTGCAACTGTACCTCCCAGTTTCTCTAAATTCCAATACATTTTTCCCTACTGAACACTGATGCTCTTCTCTATCTTTATCCGGTTTGTACCCAGTACTTCTAAAATGGTTGTATGTCTGGTTGTCCTTGTGCTTAGGAGCAGCATCTGGGCCGTGGGACCAGGACCAACATCTACTCTGGCAGTCTGTTGGTGAGGGGCGGAGTGGAGGAGGAGGATGAGGAGGACAAGTGGAATAACAATCTTACTGATCGCAAAGAGATCCGAGTGGTTCTTAAGATCTTGGACCAGAGCCACAAGGACATAGCGTTAGTGAGTTACCATTAATGTATCATTATCCTCTTACAGGAATTGATTGCGTGATGAGTAACCTTACCTGTGACCTGAAGACTAGCTCGGTGTGATAATGCCTGGACTTTAGCTCTGTGCGATAACACCATCCCAGGTTCCAACCCAGTTTGCCTCAATCACACAACGGATACCTTGTTGGTTCGAAGCTACCGTTTTCACGGTAGACTGTTAAATGTGAACCTTTGTTTACAATGTCCTGATAATCCTTCCTCTTTCCTGTCCTCTCGTAGGCGTTCTTTGAAACAGCCAGTCTGATGAGCCAAGTATCTCACAGTCACCTGGTCTTTGTTCACGGCGTGTCTGTCAAAGGATCTGAGAGTAAGTCACCATGGCACTACTCAACCTCACACTTCCTCATTCAGCTGTGCAACTTCCTCCTTCAGCACTGACACTTCCCTCTCAGAAGGTTAATTGTATTGGTTGTTTGAATTACTAGGCAACAAGACTGGTGTACAGTACAACCACAAGCATGACTCTCAGCCAAACCGTAGCCTTTGAATTAGACTCAATACAGTGAAGTGTCGGTCATCTCTAACAGTAAGTGGTGTGATCCGAGATAATAATCCTTGTCTTTGACCTGTCTGCAGACATCATGGTGGAGGAGTTTGTGGAGTTTGGGCCTCTGGATGTGTTCCTGCGAAGGGAAAGGGCGCTGGTCACCCCTCAGTGGAAATTTACTGTAGCCAAACAGCTGGCCAGTGCCCTGAGCTACCTCGTAAGTCGGCCTGATACCCTCACATCACAACAAACTAAGATTACTCCTCACTCATTGTATGAAACAATGATCTTTTAGGATGTTGATCTCCTGTCTTCTGTGACAGTCCCGTTTCAAACTCTAAACCCTTGTGTCCATAGTTAATGTATTGCCAACCCTCATTTCCCACTATTGAGTGTCCCGAATGTACTTTATGTTGTTACCTCTACCACCTGGTTACTGCAGGAGACTAAACAACTGGTACATGGTAATGTCTGTGCTAAAAACATTCTGGTGGCTCGCCGTGGTCTGGAGGAGGGCACCTTTCCCTTCATCAAGCTGAGCGATCCAGGCATTGCCCTCAACGTGCTGTCCAGAGAAGGTTAGTTCCTACTTGAACAATAAAACAGTTAGTTTCTACCAGACCACATCCATGTTGGGCAACACCCACTACATGATAAATACAATCTCGCTACAGTGAGTTATTTTGTCAACCCTCAATTTCCGTCTCTGGTGGTTTTGCTTGGTCTTCATTCTTTTAGATCAGATTGAGTCACAAGAAGCCCTGTGTAAACCACTACCTGGTTGCTGTGAGGCCCACTTCCTGGTTGTCTTGCACTTGCCATCATATTGACACTTAGCAGGAAGGCTTTAGAGGTTATTTAGTTTGTGTTGTGAGACCATGTGATTCATGAACCTACTGAATGTAGTGGTATTATATAGCCTGGTCTGACTTAGACTGTCTCAATGCCCTACAGAGCGTGTCGAGCGAATCCCATGGATCGCCCCGGAGTGTGTGCCAAGCGGTGCCCCATTCAGCAGTGCTGCCGACCAGTGGAGCTTTGGAGCCACACTGCTGGAGATCTGCAACAATGGAGATTTGCCCATGAGTGGCAGCACGCTCACTGAGGTACCTACAGCCCTATCGTCACTGCCCTTCAATTCTCCTCCCTCTAATCATAACTCATTATCTGCCATCCTCTTACCGTGCCTGTGATTCATGCTGACCCCTGACCTCTCTCTTGCCAACAGAAAGAGCGTTTCTACGAAACGCGGAGTCGCCTCACTGAGCCCTCGTCGCAGGAACTGGCCAGCTTCATTAGCATGTGTTTGACCTACGAACCCCGGGAGAGGCCGTCCTTCCGCACTGTGCTTCGAGAGCTCACTGAACTACAGATCAAGAGTATGTCCTCTCCTTTTATTATTTGGTTCACAGTCTGTTTCTCTCCGTTTCCTCTTCTAGCATTTAGATTGACCACATTTTCGTGATTGATTAGTGTTGCTTTAATGTTGCTCTCCTGGTTTCTGATCAGATCCTGACATATCCCCCCTGGAGTCTCTCCCGGACGCTGACCCCAACGTTTTCCTCAAACGCTACTTGAAAAAGATCCGGGACTTAGGGGAGGTGAGTTAATTTCCCCGCAGGACAACATGACTCTTATAAACCCCTCTGTGCTCTTCATCTTCTGTTGTGCTTTGTGATCTACTGGTGTTATGTAAAACATTATTCCCTGGCCTCCCTCTAACTGAGAGAATGCTTTGTGCTCTCTCTCTGTCTCCAGGGTCACTTTGGGAAGGTGATTCTCTATGTGTATGACCCAGCCAACGACGGGACAGGGGACTATGTGGCAGTGAAGACCCTGAAGCATGAGGGAGGCAGCCATCTCAGTGAAGGCTGGATGAAGGAGATTGAGATCCTCAAGTCTCTTTACCACGGCAACATAGTCAAGTACAAGGGCTGCTGCTCTGAGCTGGGTGAGTGGCATGTGATCCAGTCAAGCTCACCTGTCTGTCATCCATCTGCTGTATATGACTGGCAGTCTCATTTTCATACAATGCTTGTTTATTACATTTCTTGCTTGGCTCCTTCCTACAGATGACATGTTCATGTGTGGGGGGTTTCCAGCATCTGTTCACATTTACACGTGTAGGGTAGCGTCTGTATGTATGAGTGACTGCTGTAAATGCCTGTTTCGTTGTCTCCACAGGAGGGCAGACGGTGCAGCTGATTATGGAGTTCCTACCTCTGGGCAGCCTCAGAGAGTACCTAGCCAAACACCGCCTGGGCGTGGCTCACAGCCTCCTGTTTGCACAGCAGATCTGCCAGGTGAGACGAGCACTGCACGGGGGGGCTGGTAATATAAAGATATGTCATCTAGATTCCTTCTAGGGTTCTGTTTAGTTCTGTAGCAGGTACACTGTTTGGGTTCAAGTTGAAGATTTGCTATCCAATATTGGAGTATTGTTTTATACAACAATAGATTATAGTACTCTATTTTCTTCTCTAACTGCTACTCTTTCACCTTGGTCTCCCTCATCTCTCCTCCTGCTCTTTTGGCTTTTTTTCCTTTTTAAGGGGATGGATTACCTGCACTCGAAGCGATACATCCACCGGGACTTGGCTGCCCGGAACGTACTGGTGGAGAATGAGCATCTGGTGAAGATCGGGGACTTTGGCCTTACCAAATACATCCCAGAGGGAGATGTTTACTACCGCGTGCGTGAGAATGGAGACAGTCCTGTGTTCTGGTGAGTCCTGGAGCCATTGAGCAATTACTTCCCTGCTGGGCTCTGGGCTGCTAATTTAGAGTCCAGATGTGAAAGGTATCTTACGGTATAACCTTTGACTTTATTTTACAGGTATGCAATTGAGTGTCTGAAGGAGAGCAAGTTTTCCTTCTCTTCAGACATTTGGTCCTTTGGCGTGACGCTCTATGAGGTCCTGACCCACTGTGAATATCGTCAGAGCCCTCCAGTGGTACGAAACGACACCCTCTGTCTCCGTCTAAATCTGCATGATCCATTTAACCAAGGCCACCAACCCTTTACATAATTGTGATGCAGTCTGTGTGCGGTTTGCTGAGTGTATTAATTGTGACGTGTGCGTTTTTGTATGTGTGTTTTTTTTATAGAAGTTCTTTCAGATGATGGGTAAAGTGAAGGGTCAGATGACGGTGCTGGTGCTGATCAAGCTGCTGGAGAAACACAATAGGTTGCCCTGCCCCCGAGACTGTCCTAGTGAGGTAAACCATACAGCTAAACACTCTCACACAGTTCTTCATTGTTTCTGTAAGCCAGATGCACCTAGGGAAACGAACCTGTCTTTGTTTTGAACAGGTCCGCATGTTGATGCAGCATTGTTGGGACTTTGACCCCGCGAGACGGCCATCTTTCAAATCCCTCATTGAGTCCATCGAAGCGATTCGCAAGACATACGAACGGCAACCCAATGTGCGGCTGTCCCAAATTAGCCAATGAGAACCTTACTTTTTCACAGGCCAGCTGGCCTTACTCCTGTATACCTCAGCACTTTGCTACATAAATCTACTCTAGAGTCTACATCACACCCTGCACCACAGTGCCCTCTGTCTGTTCTGAAGGAGTAGACTGCTCTTTGTATTAATAAATAGGAACTCAGGTTTTTAGTCATTCTCATCCATTCATTCATATAGATGAGCCCTTCGTGATGGCACTTGTTTTATTTTGATGTGACAGATATTATTTTTTTAGGTGTGAAATTCCCTGAATGGCAGCTATAGTGCTGTCTCGGGAGGAGAACCGGGCCCATGTTCCATGACTGATCCAATTTAGGTTCTACATTTTAGCCCGAGAATGGGATCCTCCAACATATGAAATATTTACTATCCAGAAGAGGAGAGGAGCTGTCGTTCCACATGATTTGTCACTCATAATGTTCACATGATTAATATAACACTTCAATTGATGCATGTATATTACCAACAGTTTCTCTTTATTTCTGTATTGGTGTAAATATAAAACATTTACTGATTTTATTGTATCATATCATGTTTTTCCCTATGTTTGTATGTATTAAATGTTTGAGTGGGCGAATGTTGAAAATGAAGCATTTGTATCCCTTGACGGTGTTTAATAAATTTGACCGAAGCCCAAAAAAATCCAGGTTGTGAATTGTTAGTTCATCATTTGTAACACTTTCACCGAATGTAAATGATCAATTGTGTATTTATTTTTTTTAAAAAAAAGGAGAGTTGAGTGCAAAGCAAAGGGAAGTCCACTTCTGTTTGCCAACTTGAGCAAACTGTCTACTCAGATGTGGTATGATAAACATGCTAAGGTCCAGTGTGCCTAGAGGCGAAAGCTAATTTGATTTTATGCCTAAATAATTTCCCTTTTTTCCCTTTTTTCCCTTTTCCTAAATAAAATAACATTTCCTGTCAATCAGGGACATATACAGCTGAATGTAATACAAACACCTCAACTTCTATTGAATCAGAAATTAAATAGTGATTTTATCAATATGTTCATACCGGTAATTCAATTCAATGTACTGGATCATGTGGGTTTGTTGAATTTGTAGTGGGCGTAACTGGTTTTGATTTATGACAGGCAAGCTACATCTACCCGCCCCGCTCATGACGTGACGTGGTATAAAAAAAAAATGCATCTTCTCGTCCAATTAGAAGCCGAGTTGCGCCCATGTGTGTATTGTTTAAACTGCTCAAATCTGACGGCGTTGTCAGTTTCAGAAAACTTTCAGGCAAAGGTGATGGCGGCCGCGGTGTCCGTTAGCGCAGCTGGCAGAGAAGAAAATCCAAATGCAGGGCCCAATTTCGCTAGCCGTCCATTTCACGAAAACTATGACCCCGCTGTCGAACACGAGAATTGGGTGTCCAGGGATCCCGAACTCGAGCCGAGTGATGGGGATGCATCATCGGACAACGAGTGTCAGCGAAGGGTCGATGAAGAGTTGACGACGCTTAGCCCTGAAGAGATTGAGAGTCGCTTGGACAGAACTCGTCGAGAGTTTTACAATCGCCGGAAAATCATAATAAAAAACCTGCCATCCGATGTTAGCAATCAGGTACGTTTCCTAAACTTTTTTTAGTTTTCAGTAACGTTAAAAAGCTAACGCGGGTCAGTAATTTCATCAGATCAAGCCTAGGATGCAGCTCGTTAATCTAGTAACGTTATGTAAAAGATAAATAACTACACCCGTGCCATGAAATTGACATCTAGCTATATTACCAGTAATTTAACGGAGTTCGCTGACTCTTGGTGATGTCTTTATTCTAGTTAGCTATCTTTTCTTAACGTTAACTAGCACAGTTTCCTAGGAACTAACAATGATTTGCGAACTAATCATAGTTCCATATTATGTCGCCAATAAACTTCTATTTGCGCTCTTAAGGTATTGCTACGTGGTAGGTGATGTTTGGTGGTTATTCACGGCCTGGCTGTAATTGCCCATTCCAGCATCACGCGTGGTTGATGGACAAGTTGAAAGTGCAGAATTAAAATCCTCGTGCGGAAAGGCAATGCTAGTTGCTAACGTTAGCAGAACTGTTTGTTTTGACCAGTAATTGTCAGGCTATGGATTGACCATACATTGTATGTGACTGGTTCAAAAGTCTGTCGTTAAATTATTTTCAGGTAATGTCCCTCATTGAAACAAACTTCATGGCCCTGAAACATTTTGTGTAAAACATTATTTAAAAAAAAAGTTGGAACATGCTTGACTCGTGGGGAACTGTGGCCTGTGCGCGTTTCATTGTTTGCCTGGGTGCATATTGGGAGTTCGAGATGGGAACGTGAGTAGCAGTGACAAAGGGTTGAAGGTGTAGAGGCAACGTAGCCGCTTTCAGAAAATGCTAGACAGCATTGCGATTCGTTTGTGGAACAGGCAAAGCATTGTGGAACAACATTTCTTCTAGCACAGTGAATGGGCAACTTTTTTCCACCATTGCCCGATAAGCTGGGGCTGACTTTGCTTACAGCAGGTGTCTTTGCCAATTTGAAACAAATAGCAATCATCCTAAATTGTTTTGATCAATACTTCTGAGCATTTAGGTACTACAGATGGTCTATACTCAAATATTGTTGTGGAAAGCACTTGTCAATGTCACACTATCCCTAATTGGACACTTAAACTGATAGCAACATGCTTCGACCCCCCCCCAAAATGAATGGAAAAGCAAGTCAGTGAATAAAAGTAGACATATAGATGGAGCTACACAACAGATGGCTTTAGATTAGGGATGTTCACACATCACATTAGATTGTCGTGGTTTCAAGTGATTGTAGTGTCTAACACTTAGTTTTAAGCAGAATTTATGCCTACACCGTTGGTAGGGCGTTTGGTAGGGCATCTCTGGCCAAGGAGGGCATTTACAAATATTGACTGGAATTCTGTGGAAAAAATTATAGGGAAACACTGATTGTAGCTCACCACACTTTCTCCCTTTCAGGAGGTACATGAGCTGTTGCGCAGCTATGACTTGAAGTACTGCTTTGTGGACAAATACAAGGGAACAGGTAGGTAAAAGACTGAAATGTAAGACTAATTGGATGCAGCAGGCTCTCTGACAGAGCTAGACAAACAGATTCCTCAACTCTCTTCCTATTTTGAGCGATGTAACCTTCCACATAGTTCAAAGTCTTAGCTCATATTCTCTCTTCTCCCCTCAGCTTTTGTCACACTGCTCCATGGGGAGCAGGCACAATGTGCCATCAAAGAGTTCCACCAGCACATGCTGCGGGAGCGGGAGATCTCTGTGCAGCTGCAGCCCACCGACGCGCTGCTGTGCATCGCCAACCTGCCCCACGCTTTCTCCCAGCAGCAGTTTGAGGAGCTGGTGAGACCCTTCGGCAACCTAGAGCGCTGCTTCCTGGTCCACAGCGCCTCCACTGGCCACTCCAAGGGCTACGGCTTCGTGGAGTACATGAAGAAGGACTCTGCGGCTAGGGCTAAGTCTGAGCTGCTGGGGAAGCAGCTGGGCTCCAGGATGCTGTACGTCCACTGGACTGAGGTGGGCTCCCTCACCTACCCCCTGCTGCACTCCAGGTGTCTCTGTGTGGACCGTCTGCCCCCCAGCCTACTGACCGCTCAGGACCTCGGCAATGCCCTGGCCGACACGCACGTACCCATCTTTTGCCAGGTCAGTCGCATGTGAACACGCGCACAGGAACTCCAACGACCTCTCACACAAACTTGATACTGATATTTTCAGAGGATTTAACATGTGTATCGGCCTCTCATGAATAGTATATATCTACTAGCGTTTCTCAGTTCAATTTGTATCGGAGTGGCTCCAGTGTACTCTAGTAGCAAGCAGAACATACCTGCTTGTACTTTTGGCACACCTTTTTACTTTGTTAGTCATGAAAGCTGTTCCAACTGTTTCCCCATAGGTTTTTGTAGAAGCAGCGGTGGCAGAGTTAGCGTATGCATGGCTAATGGCACGGTATTAGAGGCCCTCTTGGCCTCAAACACCATTTTGTTTTAAAGCTAATTCTACACATTTTGCCGTTGTGTAGAGGAAATGAGCAGTTTTAGAGAATTTCTTGCAATTATACATTTTGCCATTGCTTATACCCTTTTCTTATGCTATCTGGGTGACTCAAACGTATAACAAAATCAATGGAGTGCCAATGCAATGACATTTTTAAATTTGATTGTCCCGGGCTGTTTATACTTTGATTGTTAGTTAAAGATCAGAGCTCCGTTGTCTTGTCTACATACTTTATATCTGGTTGACACTGACTGTTTTACCATCCTGAAATATTTTTATTACATTAATTACAATTTTTCAGTGGTGGCCATGATTTAAAAACGGTGGTGGACTGCTGCTAAGTGCATGTAGGGGAAACACTGCAACTGCTTTTGTTTACACTGATCAAGTGTGTTTGAGGTAGCTGTGCTGCAAGGTTCAGATGGTTGTGTTATGTAACATGGGGCATCTATAGTGATGACAGGGTCTTGGGCAGTTCACATAAAGGAGGTCGCTATAGGTGGGAGTATTTTGTATGAATCTGGCTTTCGAGCCCTCACCTTCGACCTGCTTTTCCTGTGGCCACTTGTTTCTATAGCAATGAGCATTGCTGGTTTCTATGGAGACGACCATCTGACTCCCAGGTGGTGTCAGTCAGCAGGCCTCTGGCCCTACAGGCCTTTCTGGAATGAGACAGGGGTGTTCTTTTGGCACCATAAGCACAGTCATTCATATACCATTAGGGCACGGTAGTTTGAGGTCTGGCAGAACACTGTTGCGTAATAGTGCGAGTGAGGCAATTTAACTATTGGACAGGTTAAAACTCAGGAATATGAAGCTTGTTTTTTTCATAGCTCACTTGGTCTTGATACATTGTTTATTGCCTTTCTTGTAGATCGACAAACTGGAGAGAATTGATTGGTAATTGCTTTTAAATGTTGAGACTCCAGTAGTAGCTGTGGCAAACTGGAGAGAAGATTTGGGAACATGAAGTCCCAAGTATTTTCTCTACTTTATATTACAGAATGCCGCTGGGCATGATTAAGTTTAATCCCACCTACTGTCTCTAGTAGAGGTCGACCGATTAATCGGAATGGCTAATTAATTAGGGCCAATTTCAAGTTGTCATAACAATTGGAAATCGGTAATTTTGGGTGACGATTTTGGCTTCCCCCCCCCCTTTTTACACCTTTATTTAATATTTTTAACTAGACAAGTCAGTTAAGAACACATTCTTATGTTCAATGATGGCCTAGGAACGGTGGGTTACCTGCCTTGTTCAGGGGCAGAACAACAGATTTTCACCTTGTCAGCTCAGGGATTCAATCTTGCAACCTTACGGTTAACTAGTCGAACGCTCTAACCTCCTGCCTCACAAGGAGCCGCCCGCCTGTTACGCGAATGCAGTACGAGGCCAAGGTAAGTTGCTAGCTAGCATTAAACTTAATCAATCATAATCACTAGTTGATATTACTAGTTTATCTAGTGTGTTCTGCGTTGCATATAGTTGTTGCAGTGCGCATTCGCGGAAAAGGACTGTTGCTCCAACGTGTAACTAACCATAAACATCAATGCCGTTCTTAAAATCAACAAACGGCAGTATATATTTTTAAACCTGCATATTTATCTAAAATAAATCCAGCTTAGCAGGCAATATTAACCAGGTGTCACTTCTCTTGCGTTTATTGTGCACAGTCAGGGTATATGCAACAGTGTGGGTCGCCTGGCTCGTTGCGAACTAATTTGCCAGAATTTTAGGTAATTATGACATAACATTGAAGGTTGTGCAATGTAACAGGAATATTTAGACTGATGTATGCCACCCGTTAGATAAAATGCATAACGGTTCCGTATTTCACTGAAATAATAAATGTTTTGTTTTCGAGATTGTTTCCGAATTCAACCACATTAATGACCTATTTCTGTATGTTATAATTAAGTCTATGATTTGATAGAGCAGTCTGACTGCGTGATGGTATGCTGCAGAGGGCTCATCAGCATTTCTTCAAACAGCACTTTTATGCGTTTTGCCAGCCGCTCTGCTGTTTATGACTTCAAGCCTATCAACTCCTGAGATTAGGCTGGTGTAACCGATGTGAAATGGCTAGCTAGTTAGCGGGGTGCGCGCTAATAGCGTTTCAAACGTCACTCGCTCTGGGACTTGGAGGAGTTGTTCCCCTTGCTCTGCATGGGTAACGCTGCTTCGAGGGTGGCTGTTGTCGATGTGTTCCTGGTTCATGCCCAGGTAGAAGTGAGGAGAGGGACGGAAGCTATACTGTTACACTGGCAATACTAAAGTGTTTATAAGAAGATCCAATAGTCAAAGGTATATGAAATACAAGTGGTATAGAGAAATAGTCCTATAAAAATACTATAACTACAACCTAAAACCTCTTACCTTGGAATATTGAAGTCTCATGTTAAAAGGAACCACCAACTTTCAGGCGACCCATACTGTTGCATATACCCTGACTCTGCGTGCAACAGGCAGTTAACCCAATGTTCCTAGGCCGTCATTGAAAATAAGAATTTGTTCTTAACTGACTTGCCTAGTTAAATAAAGGGTAAAAAAAAATGTATAAAAAAAATGTTCTCCTGTTCTGAGCAAGGAACTTAAAAGTTAGCTTTCTTACATGGCACATATTGCACTTTTACTTTCTTCTCCACACTTTGTTTTTGCATTATTTAAACCAAATTGAACATGTTTCATTATTTATTTGAGGCTAAATTGATTTTATTGATGTATTATATTAAGTTAAAAAGTGTTCAGTATTGTTGTAATTGTCATTATTACAAATACATTATAATCTGCCGCTTAATCGGTATCTGCTTTTTTTTGGTCCTCCAATAATCGGTATCGACGTTGAAAAATCATAATCGGTCGACCTCTAGTCTACCATTGTATCAAATACTCCTTTCTACTAATTGTGGTGAGGAAATCGGTGTGGATGGTGTTTTAAAAAAATTTCAAGATGTTTAATATTACTGAATTCTGTGTAAACCTATTTAAATGGCAAATGTAGTCATTAGTTTTGGACTGATTGCATAAGGAGCGCATATTTAACTTAATTTTCCTTTATTCAGTTGGCTCAGGGCCAGGATGACAGTTTCCGGCGGTTTGCCATGTTGGAGTTCTCCTCGGCAGAGATGGCTGAGCAGGTGCAGAGAGAGGTTGACGGCAGGGCGCTAGGTGGGACCCACATCCGCGTCTCCTTCTGTGCCCCTGGACCCCCGGGAAGAAGCATGCTGGCTGCCCTCATCGCTGCCCAGACCATGGTAAAGACTTCTTGGTTGCCACACCAGACCATATGTTTGAACTATTACTTCCTTATGTTACTGTGGTAAAACAAATGTTCTGAATGGCGCTCCTCTTCCCTCTCCACAGGCCCTGAACCGAGGGAAAGGTCTCCTCCCTGAGCCCACAGCCATGCAGATCCTCACAGGCCTCAGTAACCCTGCCACCCTCAAGATGCTGCTCAACCCCCTCACCCAGGGCAGGAAACAAGGTGAGTAAGATCATGCCATTTTCTAAAGGAAGATGATGTATGGTATGAGTCTCTTACCCTGCTGTTAATGCTTTAAAGCAGGCGTGTCAAACTCATTCCATGGTGGACCTAGTGTCTGCTGTTTTTTTCTTCCTTTCAAGTAAGACCTAGACAACCAGATGAGGTGAGTTCCTTATGAATTAGACCTTAATTCATCAATCAAGTACAAAGCAGGAGCCAAAAGCCGTAGAAATTCTGTGGAATGAGTTTGACATGTGCTTTTAAGCTACAATAGTTATCTTTCTTGGCGACCTGACCAAATTCACATAGAAATGTGAGTTATAGCTCTGTCATTTTGTAAGGAAGTCTAAGAAGTGGTAGATATTTTCTATGTGTGCAATTTCTATGCTTCTCATTTAAGGTTTTTGGTTTTGTCTTTTTCTTTTGTACACCAGCTGAAAATATATTTCACATCAGTTAAGATCACACGATGATTCTCTACACTTGCTTGTTTTGTCACAAACTGAAATTAGGCAAACTATTAGAATTTTAGCAACAAGGATGCATATTGGACCTTTAAATGCATGGTGAATGAATAGGTTGTCAGGTCTTACGGTCAAATGGTCTCTCTGCAGGTCTCCTTGGTGCTGCTCCCACCATGCCGCTGCTGGCTAACCCCGCCCTGTCTGCTGCTCTGCTGCAGCTCCTCCTCCAGAACCAGGCCCAAGTTCAACAGGTACCCTGCATACCATGCCCTGCATACTCACCACCTCTCTCCTCCAGCTCCTCTCCCCTCTTTTGTTGGTTCATTAGTCTCTCATCCACACTTCTCCTACTTTATTCTCTCCTCTACTATCAGCAAGCCTTATTGGGAAATCATCTTCTCTGGGCTCAGGTGCTGCACAATAAAGAGAATCGACTACTTCCCTGTGTGAGTGATCACTGAGCGTGTGTGTGTGGTAGATATAGGTTTGTCGTGGAGGGACTGCTCCCTAAACCAAAGCTGGTAAATGCTCTCCCTCTGGAAAGCGTTTCTTTCTGCTGTGTTCTTTTTGAGGTGGTTTTCTAGTAATATTAATATGCAACTGGTTTGTTTTTGAAGTGTTTTACTGTGAATTCTGACTGACATAATTCTTTAATGTGACATTTTGGTTCAGTAAATATCTGGTATGTAGACTATTAGCATCTTGTGGGTCACTGAAGCGTGTGTTTAACTCGTGTCTCCTACAGGCAGGACTGATGGGGGACAACCTTCTGGCTGCTATGCCTCTCCAGCAGGGAGTCCATCTGCTGGGAGACCTGCCTCAAGGTTTGGCCTTCCATTCATCACAATTCTTTATTGGCATGTCTAAAGTCTATTTGTATTGCCTATACAACTCACTAGTGGCCGTTTCTCTAGTTTGACTTATTTATCACATAGAGCAATGCTCTACATTGATGCTGAGCATATGCATGCTATGCTAGCCCTGCTGCTCTGTTAGTGATTCCATTGCAGGTTCTTTACACATGTCGTGGATTTGGGCAGTACTTATTACATCTAGGTTATTTACTGTGTTGTATTGATTTTCAGTGTGTTTTCAGGGTTCTCTACATTGCAGTGATGGGGTGTTATATTAATAAGTTTGTCTCGTGTCCCCAGGTGGTGTGGTTCCATCCCTGGGCCTCCAGTCAGACCCTATGGGCCCCTTAAACCCCCACTCTATGGGTCACCCCCTGGGCAGAGAGTCCCCTACGAGCTTCTCCCAGAACCCCTCTCCCACTCTCCAGGGCATGTCCATCTCCCACCTGGGTGGTGTGACGGGGGCAGAGGGGCTTACAGCACCTGGGGTATGATGATGATGATGATGATGATGATGATTAAAATGCTCTATATACTTTTCTAATATTGTCCCTACTAGCAGGTATGCTCAAGTCATTGTGCCTCATTACATAACATCAAGTCCCCATATTAAAAAAAATATTTTTTTATTAATGTCTTCTCCAATAGGTGTCCATTCTAGGACACCCTCCCAATGATGGGAATCTTCCCCAGAACCCCTTCAATGTCCACAGCCTGTTCCCATCCCCAGGTGAGCTGCCCCTTCTAACTGTCTGCAGCCTGTGAAGTTTGGCTCTGATTCCTTCCCAGTATTGACCCGTAGGGTTTTTCTCCTTTTCCATTCCTGCCGTCCTTCACTCAGGCGCCAACTGCAGGCCCCACCCTTACAGGAAGAGACCAGCGCTAGGCAACTCATCCAACCAGCGCACACAGAACATCCACTGTAACTACAGGCTGCGCTACCAGGAGTCCTACACCCCAGACTACCCCCCAATACACCAGGTAGGTCCCCCTTATCCTCTAATGTCCAGCCCTACTGCCTGGCCTGGCTCATCTGATGTTGTGATAGAATGCCTGCTCATTGATGTTTATTTGATATCCGAGGACACTGCTGTCTTGGTTAAGGTCATTGTGGCCACCGGTGGGTTTTTTTACCTCCCTGGCTGCCCAGTCAGTGCATGGATGTTTTTCTAGTGTGACGGAACACAGTGGGCCTGCCTATCAGCACCACTTCCTCCCTGTCTGGCTACCGTGTCCTCACAATGGTTTGAACCTAGGGTCCTCACCTCGCAAACACGGGACTGCCCGCTTGACAACGTACTAGCCAGATGTGCCACCAAAAAGCTTGCAGCTGCGGAGTAAGAGTACGGTACGACCTTAACTTGGTTACATGAGCAGCAGGTTTAATGGCGTCTGGCTCCTCTCTTCCCAGGATCCTCTGGGCCATCTGTATGAACAGCAGGAGGCTCTGGACACTGGAGCTCTGGCAGGGTTCGGACAGCAGGTAAGACACTAAATCATCTCCACTATTCACATCCAGCCTTCAAGCTGTGGCACCTCTTGCCTTTTCAATTTCCACTCTCCTTTGTAGTCGGACTTTTTAATATATACATGTAGAACTGTACATGCAGCATAGAATAACATGATGAATGTCTCTGTAGCGCTTTGGCCACCCCAGCTACAGTGAGCAGGCCTCCTCCCGCTATAGTTACCCCCCCAGCCCGCCCTCGTCTTCCTACTACAGCTCGGTGGCACCTGGCCCCGGCAGCCTCCCCTCCAGCCATCTCAACAAGGTAGGGTCACACACACTTTTCCTTCCCAATGTAATCAACAGATCGAATGAGGGTTGAGTGTCTGCTCAAAATATAAAGGCTGCCCTCTGTTATTTAGACTTAGCGGAGAGGTCTTGACATCTGTTGGCTAGCCTAGCACCCATGTTGGGGACAATCTAAGTTATGAAACAGTTGGGCTGAAAATGTTAAGTGAAAGTTATTGGCTTAATCTGCGTGTCCTCGGTCCACTCAGACGAATGCGGACAACACATTATCTGATATGCTTGAAGCCGCACATGGTTGCATAACCACAGTAGCCATGCTGGCAGAACGATGACAAACTAAATGGTGTATGAGTGTCTTGCAGTGTCTTTGTAGCAGAATCCTGTGAAGTCCCATGCGGCTGTTCGATATTGCATCTTTCTGTTTGAGTGGACTGTGTAGAAGTTGAAGGGATCGATCGGGCTTTACTGTACCTGGTTGTTCCTCTTAGTTTTGCGCTCACAAAGACCCAAGCCGCCCGTCTTTACTGAAGATGAAAACGTACATTGAGACCAATGCATTGTGGTGCTGTTTTGATCCCTGAACACTGTTTGTCTGTTCAGGCTGTGGGCATGCCTCCTGTGAGCCACTCGAACATGTACCCTTCTGGTCTGGGAATGAAGGTCAGTGTGCCTCTTTGTCGGTTGGTCTGCCATTTCCTGTTCTGTCTCCATTTTTCGCCATGGCATTTACCGTGGTTTATGTCTCTGCCCCCTCTAGACTCCCGTTGGTGGTCACAAGCGTCTGATCCCGTCTCCAGAGCCCAGCCCAGAAGGGGGCTACGTGGGACAACACTCCCAGGGCCTTGGGGGCCACTATGCTGACTCCTACCTGAAACGCAAGCGTATCTTCTAATGGAAACCAATCAACGCCTCTTGTACGAGATGCCAGTTAACAGCCGATGGCTGATGGCTCCACCAATCAGCTTTTAGGTTTGGGCTTGGCAGTCCCAGTGGTCTCTCACTTGTGTTCCTGCCAGCGACCCCCTGGAGCGCGCTGGGGTTGCAGCCTGTCGCTAATCGGGACATAATGCTTGCCAGTGTATGGGAGTTTTGATGTTTTTTTTTTGTAAATATATGATTTCAGTGTGCTTGTAAATGAAGTTTTATCCTTTTTTTTTTTATGTCTTATTTTTTTCTATCAGGAAATCCCTTTGTTTACACACTGGGAGTTACCTTGTACTATAAGAAAATAATCGTAACATCTGATTTCAGGTCTTTTTTTTTCTTCTGCGTATTCCCTTCATTGATTGGCTAAGCACTTTTTATTTTAATTTTTATATTTTGTATTAGTTTTTTTCTTCCTGTTGTGATGGTGTCAACGGGTTTCTATTTTAAAACGTTTTGCCTCCCGATATTTTTGTATATAGTTCATTAGTTTGTTTGATGGGATGTTTTAATTTTTTTTCCCGCGCGCCTTCCTCCTACAGGGGTTATGTACTGACGGTCTGGACAGAATTCAGGCCTTGGATTCACGTAGATCTGTGTAGCAGTACTGCCTTCCTGTCTTTCAGTCCTTTAGAAGAACTGTCCCCTTACACAACTAGTCTGGAATATGCTGTTTTCAACCCTTCACTCTTCCACCCCTCTGTCTCATTTGGGAGCCTGTTCTCTACACTGAATGTTTGTTGTTGCACTTGGAGGACACGGGCAGATCACAATTCTCCAGGTTTGTTGAATTTCTACGGTTCTCACTCGTTCCCCCCCCATTCTGTTCTCTGCAGAATCTTGTATGTTCTGTGTTGACGTAAGCTCTTTGTCGGCTGAGTATTTGCATCTCAACCACCATGGCACCTGATTTTGCTCTTGTTCATTCGGAGGGGGATGGTAGCTGTGCCTTATCCATACTTTAATATCTACAGATTATGACAGTAAGCAGGGACATCTGTGGCCTCTGTCCACCCAGAGCCTAAACATTAATTAACTGTACTATCATTTATTAATGAGCCATGGCTAGGTTGGCTCCCCTGTGGCTGTCCCTCCCCTGTAGACCAGCAGGGGGGGGCTGTTGATCCTCAGGCTAAACTGAAATTAAATCAAGCTTGACAGTTTCACACTGATGGTTGACAAACTGAAACGGGTAGAATTTCCATTCAGTTTTCCAGTCCAGGAGAAGTTGACTTCCAATCTGAAGTGTTAATACGATGGGAGTGTCCAGGGACTACAAGGTCTGCCTCGGAAGGTTTGCATGGAAATTAAGCTTATGATTGGTCAGTGATTGAGTTCTTAGTCTGTGAAGAATAATCTGGTTGACATTTTGATTGTGATCACCATTACCTCTTGACTTCTGATGGGAACTGCAATTACACTTGAGCCTTAACAGTTCCCCCCCCCCCCCCCCCCCCCCCTCCCTCTGTCATCTCATCTTCCCCTCTGTGGGCTTTCTGACGACATCCCTTTGTACATACTTTAAAGCTTGATCATTTCCTCTGAGTCCTAAACTCTTGTTTTCTCAATCATATCTTTGGCCTCTGGTCTGTTTTAAGATTGCAACTGCTGCTCAATATTTTGTGTTTTTTAGTGACCATTACCAAGTGCAGCCACCTGTCTGGTGGTAGATTTCCCCATGTTCTGTATAGACCAACAGGTGCTGCTCGATGATATGAATTAAGATTGCTTTTGTTTTTCCTCATACATGCTGTCTGTCATCTGTACTGCCATATGTCTGTTTTGGCGCAAGTAAATGTTATTTAATTAAACTTTTTGTCGTCAGTTAATTTCCATGGTCAATAGGCTGGCTGTTAGACAGCACTTGTGTTACGTTTTTATGCTCAGTTAACTCAGGAAAACACTGACTTGCAAAGTTTGGTTGACAAGCGTTGCCATGGATGCAGCCACCACACCTGAGCCGCCCCCCCCCCACCCCCCCCTACCTCTCAAAAGTGAGGAACATAGGTCAAACTTGTAAATAAATGATTGTTACCCCTATGGCTCTCTAGTCCCTGTTTGGGTTATGTACCTCAATCCTTAACCGTCAAATGAATAAACTTAAGAGTCCTGAACTGGTGCTACTGGGTTGTAATAACGGTCTTAAAGCAACCCCATAATTCCAAATACCAGATGGTTGGCATGCAGACCTGCACTTATTTTTGGTTGTAGGTCTACCCTATGAACAAGGACTGCTTTTCAATCTTTCGTAAACCACCAATTCTGCTATTCATCAACTGACGTTTTCATTGACTACCTTGAAACCACTGTCGAGGTAAATCAGTGATACAATAGATGGCTTCAGAATACAGATACAAATTGGCCAAGTATGGCTTCTGTCATGACTGCTGCGTAGGACGGCTGTGAGGATAGTTGTGTTCTTGTTTCTGGGTCTGTGCAGTTGGGCCACAAAGCATCTCTCCGACATGCACATTACAGTCCTGGAGTTGCACACTCAGATGTTAGTCTTCTTTACTCGGTGAACGTGGCTCTGGAAAATCACCCTGGTTGACGCAGCCTGACTCCCAAGCCTCCCAAAGCCATGGCTGTGTTTGTCAACTCCAAAGGTTAAGATTTAAATATGACTTATCAATAAACACAAACCCAGTGAGATTTGTGAGGATAAATGTCAATACGAAATGGAGAGAAATCCCAATGGAGAGACTGACATGAGTATGGAAAAAGTGGAAATGTTAACTCTTAGTTTTGCCCAGTTCTCCCTCTGACTAGTCAGTGGGTAATAGGAGGGGAAGGTATGACTGGTGTTTAGGGTACATTGTATTGTGAACATCATGGTTGTCCAGTTGGGTGAAAATGTTTTGACACTGGGAAGTACTATTACCTGAGCTTGTCCAATAAAATTGGTTTACTGTTTCCTTGTCTTACAGCAGAAAAAGAGCTGATGAGGTTAAGGGCATCAGCACTGGGATACTTGTGGAAACCATTGGGTTAGGGGCACACCGTTGCGTTAGGGCACACCGTGGTCTTAGGGCAAACCGTTGCGTTAGGGCACACCGTTGGGTTAGGGCAAACCGTTGGGTTAGGGCACACCGTGGTCTTAGGGCACACCGTTGGGTTAGGGCAAACCGTGGGGTTAGGGCAAACCGTTGGGTTAGGGCACACCGTGGTCTTAGGGCAAACCGTTGGGTTAGGGCACACCGTGGTCTTAGGGCACACCGTGGTCTTAGGGCACACCGTGGTCTTAGGGCACGCCGTGGGGTTAGGGCACACCGTGGTCTTAGGGCAAACCGTTGGGTTAGGGCACACCGTTGGGTTAGGAGACATCGTGGCCTTAGGGCACACCGTGGCCTAACGTTTTACTGATAGTGCCCTTCACCCCCTCAGCTCCTCTACTGTACGAAACAAGGGGGACTGAAGAGGCCAGTCCTCCATCCTGTAATCAGGCTACAAGGTGACTTTGGTTGCCTGTTACTGTCTCCTGGTCACAACCACTAGAAGCAGCAGTGTTATTGACTGGGGCACTGAGGTGAAACAAATTAGATGCCATGTAGAGGAAATGTTTGTGATTTTAAATTTAGGCAGCAAACGTTGGCTGAACACCATTCTCATATGGCTTAAATGGAACGTTCATATCAATTTTATGACAAAGGAAACAAATGTTACCATAGAAATGGAACGTTGCTCAGATGGTTGCGTCATTTCAGCATATTGGAAACGATAAATCTGCACACCTCCATTTTGTGTGTTTGATACTTTTAGTGCCCCTAATCTCTCTTGTGGTGCCTGCTGTCTGTAACCAGAGCGCTCTGGGGGAACCACCAAACGCGGCTCAGTGGACGGTGTGTCAGACACATTTAGATTTCTGCCTTCCATGTTTCCACCCACGCAGTCACCCTGCACGCAGAATGCTGCGGAAACCTGTGATTTTCCAAAATACAGGAGGGAGGGAGATAGAAAAGGTGCAGAGGACTGCAGCTTAAACATCAGCAGCAGAGAAAACAGTGTTTTCCCTGTGCTACACTTACAGACATGAAGTGTGCCTATTCTGCAGGACCAATTCTGTTTATAATCAGTAATAGTGAAATCACAATTGAACACTCAATCAACCACAGACTTTTAGGGGGTTTACAAATCACCCCATTAAAATATTTTCAGATACAGGAGCTGTTTTTAGCATGAATAACTTTTGAACCCCCCCCCCCCCTTTTCCACTACATGGCTTGCATTGCTGACTGTATAAAAGCTTTGGTAGGTGATGTGAAAAATGTAAGGCTACCTGCAATGTTTTATTAATCAGGAATCTCTATGTGGTGGCCGATGGGTCCAGCCCCTCTGGTTCCAAAGTTAAAATAAAAATCAATTGCTCTACCATGTACTCTCCATTTTAGTGGTGCCACATCCGTGGTGTCCAATGCCCATGTTCCGTACAGAAGCAGTATCAGCATCACTACTAATTGTGTTTGAAACAGAAGCCATGGCAGTGGATGGGGGGATGGGAGAGCGGCAGTGAGGAAATTGGACAGCCTTGTGGAAGGGTCATCTACTGGATCTTGCTCTCAGATATCCTCTCCAGCCCCTCAGCCTCATCAATATGGCCTTAAGAAGCGCCGAAATCTACTTATCTGGCTTTTAAAGTCATCGATGTTGCTCAGCTAGTCCCCAAAGTAAACCACAGTCTCCTCAAGGTCTCCAATTCCTAATACTTTAGATCATGTCATCTCTCTCTCCCACCTCGGCCCTGGAACAAACACACACAGAGAGACACTGCAGTGCAGGTTCAAATGGAGTTTAAAGGAGGATGATGCAGGTCGGTAACAGGCTCATAGCCAATATGAACATGCTGCTTCCCCACCACTGCAGTGCTGCAGAAAAATAAAATGTAGACAGGTTATTTCTAGGTTGGTATCAAACCTCGTCATACAAAATACCTCACATACCCCGCCGGAGGTAAATACATCTATTACATCTATTACATTCTTATGCTGCATGGTGGCTGTTCTCTGACACCATAGGCATATGAGCATGTATGGACTACCTTCCACCACCCATTGTCCTACAGTAGAAATGATCAACCACGTATTTACTGATACACACACACACGTGATCACCACACACACACACAAAGTGAGTGGCCAGGCCAGATTATTATTCACTGTCAGAAAAGTGGTGTGGATTAATGTTTCATGGGCCTCCCTAAGAGGAACTCCAATTCCCAGAATTCTCTGGTGCTCACACTACACTACGCTACACTATACACAGCTTGGGACAGAGGCCAGACAGACACAGGGCTTTCTTGGCATGATATAAATAGAGGAGTCTTTCATGTGTTGGTGATGCATCAAAGAGCGAGAGCACTCCTTTTCCGGAATCATCTTAATATCAATATTGCAAAACATCAAATACCCAGCAGGCACTGGTTTATGTTGGGCTCTCTATCTCTTTCTCTCTCTCACAGACAGACAGACAGACAGACAGACAGACATGCATGCACTATATTCAGAGGACTAATGTGAGATTTCTACAGGGGGATAAATGTGAATAATCTCCACGTTATTTCGCCAGCAGCATGTAATAAAGTTTATGAAAGTTCAGTCAGTAAGGCTGGTCTGAATGGATCGTCACTTTTCATGAATCTAGTAAACTCATATAGTTCACATTGCTTCCTATTTCACTTACCAGCAGGTATTTATAAGGTAGTGTCTATAACATTACCTCATTAGCACATTCGGTATTTACATGGTAGCTTTAATAAAGATACCTCATCAGCATAGCAGGTATCTATGGTAGTGTTCATAATGTCCCCTCATCAGCATAGCAAGACAAAGATTTAAGTGCTTTTGAATGGGATATGGTAGTAGATGCCAGGAGCACCAGTTTGCGTGAAGAGCTGGTCCCGTGTGGCTCAGTTGGTAGAGAATGTCACTTGCAACGCTAGGGTTGTGGGTGCAAGTCCCATGGGGGATAAGAATGAAAAATGTATTCATTCACTACTATAATTCACTCTGGATAAGAGTGTCTGCTAAATGACTAAAATGTAACAGCAACACTGCTGGGTTTTTCATGCTCAACAGTTTCCTGTGTGGATCAAGAATGGTCCAGCAAACTTGACACAACGGTGGGAAGCATTGGAGTCAATATGGGCTCACGTCCCTGTGGAGTTCTTTTGACGCTGTGTAGATTCCTTGTCATGTGCTTACAGGGCTCAGGTATCTCGGTTATGATTTGGAGAACACATTTAGACTTCTAAAATGTGAATATACAAGGTTCCATTATTTTTGTGTTAAAGGCCCAATGCGGCTGTTTTTTATCTCAATCAGTGCCGATTTTAGCATGTAAATCTTGGTGGGGCAAACACCCCCACATTTTGTAGATGCATGCCAGCAAAGCCACAACACAACACAACACTAAACAATACATTAATTGCACTATAACGGTAACAAGCGGTGCCCACAAACTGTTAGGGCCTACATAAAGTTATCCCAACAGCAGAGCTTTCTTTCCAACACAATGGAGTGAACCCTTACCACCGCTACACCTGGCTGTCAGCCAGCGAAACAATTAATTCAGCCTCGTTTACTGACTTTTTTAAAAACATAGCTGATATGGCTGACTTGCTTAAACAAATGTGGTTTCTAATGACAATTGAACGAACGATGAGCAGATAAGAGGCATTTCGTTTAAGACATTAACGAGCGAGCTAAAACGGACGTGGCGCAGCGGTCTAAGGCACTGCATCTCAGTGCCAGAGGCATCACTACAGACACCCTGGTTCGAATCCAGGCTATATCACAACAGGCCGTGATTAGGAGTCCCATAGGGCGGTGCACAATTGGCCCAGCTTCGTCTGGGTTTGGACGGTGTAGGCCGTCATTGTAAATAAGAATTTGTTCTTAACTGACTTGCCTAGTTAAATAAAATAAAGACAAAATATATAGAACTATGTTCAGCACTTTTGAAATGTGCAGAAAAATGGGCTGCTCTTAAAGTATTTTCCCTGTTCACCAAGTCAGAACCATAGGATAAATAAAGGGGGCGAAGAAGAAGACAATGAAATCTCTTACAAAATTAGATGAGGACATTTCTCAAAAACAGGTTGTAGGCTACATGTGCACCACTGAGTCAGAACAGTTAGAACTTTAGACGAAATTAAGACGTGAAAATAGATCAAATTATTAGGGTGATGCACATGGGCAACTAACAGCTTATTACACAACATACACTTCGTATTACTTTCTTAGTTACAGTATACATATCTCCCTGGCATATTACATTATTTATGCAGCAGCATATAAGACATTTTTGGACTCACGCTGTGGTGACGTGCTTACTTAAACAGGAAGGTGGCGCAGCGGTCCTTCTTGGGCAAATTTTGGCATCAAAGAAAGAGAAAAATTGACAATTCCGGGTTGGATGACCGTTCAAAACGTATTTTACCAGTCTGAGCTGGTTTATTCCCGACTTCCCAGTTGCAATTCTTGCGGTTAGCCATGGGCACCGATTCCTTTCAAACCACTCATGGTTGAATTTGCGATTTCCAACTTGTTGCGTAATCTTTATGTCCAGTGGCCGATGAGCACGATACATTTTATCTATAATTTATCTTCATTATTTCTCTAGGATTAAAAAGGATTTGCAAGTAGTGTCAACTTGATTCATGATGATGACTGCTAGCTAAGATTCTGGAAGGAAGATGTTGACATGATCAGTCCAATCAAAGCTACTGTAGATATAACGTGATTTGATGTCATGTTATCTGTGGCCAATGAACTTGAGCCTTATTGGAAGGGCACTACTAATGTAAATATGTGGCAGGATGCAGAGGGCTAGAATTTTTGATGTCTACCCTTACTAAGGACTGGTGACTTAGTTTCCCCATGAGTGACAGGACACTGATCACAGCACAGCACAACACTCCTATTTTCTGCTGGCTTGCACCACCACCACAGAAAGCACTGAGTTAGGCTGA
This sequence comes from Oncorhynchus mykiss, assembly GCF_013265735.2. NCBI lineage: Eukaryota > Metazoa > Chordata > Actinopteri > Salmoniformes > Salmonidae > Oncorhynchus > Oncorhynchus mykiss. The sequence continues at coordinate 40,825,247 of NC_048577.1, read as the reverse complement.
AACACCTGCATCTTGGAGCTGCCTTACTCAAGAAAACAAAAAAGAGACCATGTTTGTATGCGGCTTTATTCACTCAATTATATATTTATATTTTTTACATAGTTTGAAAACTGATATGTGACTCGTATTAATGCCAAAATAACATGCAAAACAGGCAAGCCCACCCCCCAAAAAAAGATGTCCCACCTGCCCTGAATGACGGGCACTGATCTCAATATGAAATCATTTCTGGGTAACAATTAAGTTGTTACAATTAAGTAACGAAAATAGCTTCTTAGCAAAGAACAATTTCTCAAACAAGAATTTTGCTAGGACTGTCTGGGAGTGGTCTGAGTGAGGGGCCTGATTGGACGAGCCTAATGGGAGGGATATGTAACCTGAAAGGTTTGAAACTCTATTTGTTATTGATCTATTAACTTATACTGCAGGCCAAAACTCAACAAAACAGGCTGACATTTCAGGTGTTCTTTTCAAACAGCTCTTACACTAAACTGCATTTTCATCATTTTCACAATTTCACAGTACTATTCCAACCTCACAGTGTGGAAATACACTATATATGCAAACGTATGTGGACACCCCTTCAAATTAGTGGATTCGGCTATTTCAGCCACACCCATTGCTGACAGGTGTATAAATTAGAGCACAGAGCCATAAAATCTCCATAGACAAACATTGGCAGTAGATTGGCCCGTGCTGAAGAGCTCAGTGACTTTCAACGTGGCACCATCATAGGATGCCACCTTTCCAACAAGTCAGTTCGTCAAATTTCGGCACTGCTAGAGCCAAAATGTTGGACTAATTGCACTTGGCACTTGCACTATGCAACTGCACTTACTCTGTCTATTTGTTTGTAAATATCCTTTGCTACTTATTTTCATTTTTAGATGTGATATGTTTTATGACTGCTGCAAGATGAATTTCATCTGAGGACATTAAAAGTTTTCTGAACCTGAATCTGTAAGTGCTGTTATTGTGTAGTGGAAATGTCTAGGAGCAGCAACGGCTCGGCCGCAAAGTGGTAGGCCACAGAAGCTCACAGAATGGGACCGGCGAGTGCTGAAGTTCATCAAATCGTCTGTTTTCAGTTGCAACAGTCACTATCAAGTTCCAAACTGCCTCTAGAAGCAATGTCAGCACAATAACTGTTTGTCGGGAGCTTCATGAATTGGGTTTCCATGGCCGTGCAGCCGCACACAAGCCTAAGATTGCCACGCGCGATGCCAAGCATCGGCTGGAGTGGTGTAAAGCTCGCCGCCATTGGACTCCGGAGCAGTGGAAATGTATTCTCTGGAGTGATAAATCACGCTTCACCATCTGGCAGTCCGACGGACTAATCTGGGTTTGGCGGATGCCAGGAGAACGCTACCTGCCCCAATGAATAGTGCGAACTGTAAAGTTTGGTGGGAGAAATAATGGTCTAGGGCTGTTTTCCGTGATTCGGGCTAGGCCCCTTGGTTCCAGTGAAGGGAAATCTTCACACTACAGCAAACCATGACATTCTAAATGATTCTGTGCTTCCAACTTTGTGGCAACAGTTTGGAGAAGGCCCTTTCCTGTTTCAGCATGACGATGCCCACATGCACAAAGTGAGGTCCATCCAGAAATGGTTTGTCAAGAGCTGTGTGGAAGAACTTGACTGGCCTGCACAGAGCCCTGACCTCCACCCCGTCAAACACCTTTGGGATGAATTGAAACACTGACTGCGAGCCAGGCCTATTTGCCCAACATCAGTGCTTGACCACACTAATGCTCTTGTGGCTGAATGGAAGCAAGTTCCCGCTGCAAATGTCCAATATTTAGTGGAAAGCCTTCCCAGGAGAGTGGAGAGTGGAGGCTGTTATAGCAGCAATGGGACCAACTCTATGTTAATGCTCATGATTTTGGAATGAGATGTTCGACAAACAAGTGTCCACATACTTTTGGTCATGTTGTGTATATATATAAAACACAGAAAATGACGTGTTTGACTGCACTGGGACTTTAAATGATTCATGTAGCCTATAGCCATCTCTCTCCACAGCTGTAGAATATCTAACTGATAAGCAAAAAAATATGTTTAATGTGAGAGCATTTCTGCAGATTAAAAAGCAAATGATTTAATGCTTTTATGGGTAAACAGACGTGCTCATATTACAAATACTTAATTCGATGGCGCACGGTGCCTGGAGATTTAATAAAAAGTGGAGCTGAGAATCCCTGATCATTATGCATCAGCAGATGAGACGATAATATGTTTAATGCTATGATTAACGGAAGGTTGTAGAACTGCAGTTGTGATTGCGCTCTACAAACGCATCTTGCATTGAGAGTGCGCTTGGTTTCAACCCTGCGTGTCCAGATATGATCCAATTATGCTGAAAACGGTCAGAGAAATCTTAAGTGACAGCTCGCATCAGTGGAACGACTGCGACAAATAACTAAAACGGATACAACAAATATCGCGTTTTGTGAGAGGTGGTTATCCATTTACTACGGCTTACACTTTTGACCACGTCGGCAGTGCACTGAAAGCAGACAGTGGTGAAAAACGATTTAGTAGGCTATTAAAATACATCAGTTCTTTTGATTTTATGTCGAGGGCTTTCCAGGAGAATATCGTCAATATGAGGGAATTAATAATACGTTATTAAATTCCTTTCAGTCCAAAGAGATAAACCAACTGGACAGGAGCCGCGAGTGTGGGCTTGCTGGAGAGAAAAAAAGAGAGTGAGAAAGAAGCGAGAGACTGGATGGGGTTGATGATGCGTTATGGTTAATGTAACATTTGTCGTCAATCTGGAGTTCAGACGTGACAATGGACAGATAATGGAAGCAGCGACTACAGGACTTCGAGAGTCAATGCTTTTCTGGTAGCCTTTTGCATTTGATAATGCATTGTGTGAAGAAGAGCGGCAAAGGAAATAACATCGCGTGGGTTTTTGATACAGGCACAACCACAACTCCAAAGACAACCGAAATTATGTAATTCATGGAGATGTTCTATTGCTCGAAATCTAATTTAATCTCAAACTGAAATAATTGGATCAAGCATTTTAATATAGGGGAAAGTCGAGACAGTAGGCTCCGCGCGTGCGGCTCAGCCTATGTAGTTCCAGATGCACGACGGTATTCTGTGTTACTTTTTATGGCTACAGCTGGAGACCGAACGGTTACGAGCGAGCTTTGACAGACATGTGCGGTCGAGAGCAGCAATAATATCCCTCATCGCACAGGAGCCAACGGTCTGTGATTCTGCAATAAGGAGCGGATAAAAGCAATAGATTGCTCTGTAACTAAAGTGATCAAGTGCGCAATGGGCGACAAGGCGTCAAACTTCAGGGGAAGCACCCGTGAGGGGCTATCGTCACCTACCAGACGGATACTTTAACGATTGGCGAAGCTCTCAGCAAAAAATAAGGGAAACGTTTTACATTTAGAAGAGAGATTAACTTTTGGTTGGGAATTTAATTGGATAAACGGTAGGCAAAAGAAAGACACTTTCTGGGTGAATTTAGTCACATTCTCTGCCTGACAGTACCACTGTGATAATGGCCGAAAGGTTTACATGTTATTATTTAGAATATTACATATAACATCGGACTGCACTTGACTTGGTCACTTTTGTCTACACAATTACACAGGGTAGGCTACGATTAAGTGGCAATGATGGACGCTAATAGGTTAGTAATTTGAAGTCAAAGAATATATAGCCATATTATTATTTGTGTCAATAAGTTGAGATATAAAAGGGATATTTTAATTTGCACTATGATGGAAGTACCACCACCATGCTCGAAAAAGAGCCTTTCTCTCTCGCTTCCCGTTCCCCGGGAGCAGGCGACCCTAAAGCCTCCGCAACATCTTTGGAGGCAGCCACGGACCCCCATCAAAATCAAACACCGGGGATACTCTGACACCGACCGCCATCACCACCGAGGGATAGAGCGCTCTAATGCCATGGACACGAGCGACAGACCGGGGCTGAGGAAGTGTCGGATGTCCTGGCCATCCTCGTTCCAAGGAACCACGAACCCATCCATCGGCAATTGTGTTGGAAATAAACGGTATGACGTGCATCCAACAAACATTTCCAAACATTACAATCGCCGTACATATGCATAAATAGAGCCACTAATAATGAGTGGGTGGTGCTCTGTGTTAAAGTATGCCGGAAGGGTTAACTGATATGAGGTGTTTGGTATTGGGAGGCGGGACGCGTGGGTTCTCGGTGGTGATGCTTTATGCGTCTTGGGCATGTCAGAGAACATGAGTTTAAGCACTCGGATTGGCACTGTCTGTAAACCCGCCCGCCCACACAAAAACAGGAATAACAAGTGAAAACATCAATAACGTTTTAAGAGTAGCCTAGGCCTATATGACCATGACAAACACATCATATAGATAACAGAAATACATCTGTTTTGCGCGTTTCTAATGGATTCAAAGGTCTAGTGGGTGCGTTCGTGCGTGCATACTTGACTCAGATAATCTTCCACTGAAACGTTCGGCTATTTGCAATGTAGGCGTAGCTGATACACCATCCATGGGTACAGTTCACATAGAGGTCGGGCATCTCCATGTAACTTACCTGGACAGGTCAGGTGCATCACCTGCAGGCAGCGGTTCTCATTTCAGGGCTTGCGTGCCTCAGTATGATATCATCTTTCTTATTGAATTGAATAATGAGAACCAGCAGATTCTGTTGCCCTGAAGGGTGGAACTGACCTGGGTTGGGTTGGCTATAGCCTCGGTAGCGTAGCTATACCTCAAAATCACTCTGTTGTCACGCCTTCCGAAACGGCTAAAATGGTACGCTGGCTTCCAGCTGCTACATTTTTATTGGATGTTACATTTCAAGAAATCGTATAAAGTGTTTATTTGTCATGTACTCCCCTGCTATTGGGAATTTACTCAGTCATTATTGTTTACGATTTCATTCAGGATGATCCATAATCATTGTAGCATCCACATGAGTGTAGAAGTGTTTATAGACATATTCTATTCTTATTTACAATTAAAGTGATTCCAAAAGGACACAATACAATATTTATCATTCATTTCAATTTGGCACAAAAAAAAATCTGAAACACAACCAAAACAAACAGCAAATGCATCCAGAAAATGTGTAAGAGTCAGAAGTTTGATGTAGGCATTGTGTACTATGAATATGGGACAAAATACTTCTCCTTTGACTACTTTAATACACATATAAGTGAATTTGTCCCAATACTTTTGGTCTCCTGAAATGGGGGGACTATGTATAAAAGTGGTGTCATTTTGAAACTGTTCACCGATGTGGATGAAAATACCCTCAAATGAAAGCTGACAGTCTGCACTTAACTTCAAAGTCATTGTATCATTTGAAATCCAAAGTGCTGGAGGACAGAGCCCAGAAAAAGTCACTGTCCCAATACTTTTAGAGCTCTGGGTATAAATACTAAAAAGGTATGTACAGCAGTAGTTACATATGATGAGCTACAGTATGTCAAGAATACAGTATGCACATACCCTGAGTTTACCAAACATTAAGAACACTTTCCTGATATTGAGTTGCCCTCGGAACATCCTCAATTTATCGGGGCATGGGCTCCACAAGGTGTCGGAAGCTTTCCACAGGGATGCTGGCCAAGTTGACTCCAATGCTTCCCACAGTTGTGTCAAGTTGGCTGGATGTCCTTTGGGTGGTGCACCATTCTTGATACGCACGGAAAGCTGTTGAGCGTGAAAAACCCAGCAGCATTGCAGTTCTTGACACAAACCGTCATAGCCGTAGGAAGTAGGGGTGTTGAGGGTGCTGCAGCATCCCTGAAACATCAGAATTTAAATTTAAAAAAAAAAATATATATACACGTCCGCCACACTGGCCCTCAAAATGGGGGCCCCTCAGTGATGCGTGCTTAGTCCCCTCCTATACTCCCTCTTCACCTTACGACTGCGGGACCGCGCACAACTCCAACACCATCAATAGGTTTGCTGACGACCCCGCGGTGGTAGACCTGATCACCAACAATGATGAGACAGCCTATAGGGAGGAGGTCAGTGACCTGGCAGTTTGGTGCCCGGACAACAACCCTACCCTCAATGTCAGCAAGACAAAGAAGCTGATCATGGACTACAGGAAATGGAGGGCCGAGCACCCCCCCCCCCCCCCCATCCACATCCACATCGACAGGGCCGAGCACCCCCCCCCATCCACATCCACATCCACATCGACAGGGCCGAGCACCCCCCCCCATCCACATCCACATCCACATCCACATCGACAGGGCCGAGCACCCCCCCCCCCATCCACATCCACATCGACAGGGCCGAGCACCCCCCCCCATCCACATCGACAGGGCCGAGCACCCCCCCCCCATCCACATCCACATCGATGGGGCCGAGCACCCTCCCCCATCCACATCGACGGGGTCGAGCACCCCCCCCATCCACATCGACGGGGCCGAGCACCCCCCCATCCACATCGACGGGGCCGAGCACCCCCCCCATCCACATCGACAGGGCCGAGCACCCCCCCCCATCCACATCCACATCCACATCGACAGGGCCGAGCACCCCCCCCCATCCACATCCACATCCACATCCACATCGACAGGGCCGAGCACCCCCCCCCCCATCCACATCCACATCGACAGGGCCGAGCACCCCCCCCCATCCACATCGACAGGGCCGAGCACCCCCCCCCCATCCACATCCACATCGATGGGGCCGAGCACCCTCCCCCATCCACATCGACGGGGTCGAGCACCCCCCCCATCCACATCGACGGGGCCGAGCACCCCCCCATCCACATCGACGGGGCCGAGCACCCCCCCCATCCACATCGACGGGGCCGAGCACCCCCCCCATCCACATCGACGGGGCCGAGCACCCTCCCCCATCCACATCGACGGGGCCGAGCACCCTCCCCCATCCACATCGACGGGGCCGAGCACCCTCCCCCATCCACATCAACGGGGCCGAGCACCCCCCCATCCACATCGACGGGGCTGAGCACCCCCCCCCCCCCCCATCCACATCGACGGGGCTGTAGTGGAGGGGATCGAGAGCTTCAAGTTCTTCGGTGTCCACATCACTAAGGAATTAACATGGTCCACACACAACAACACAGTTGTGACGAGGCCTCTGCTAAATAGTTAACCAAATAGTTACCCGGACTGTCTGCATTGACCCCTTTTAGAACCAGCTCTTATGACTCATCACATACGCTACTGCTCCTGCTTATTGTGTATCCTGTAGCCTCGTCACTTCGCCTGTATGTACAGACAGAGTCAGCCTTAATGACATCGTACCCCTGCACATCCAGTCAGTCCTGGCACTCAGTGTATACAGCCAAGTTATCGCAACTCATTGTGTATTTATTCCTTGTGTTCATATCTTTCTATAATTTCTCTGTTGTCTCTGCGTTGTTGGGAAGTGGCCGGTAGAAAGCATTTCACTGTTAGTCTACTACGCCTGCTGTTCACAAACAGTGTGACAAACACAATGTGACTTGAGCTGACGTTAAAGGTGAGGTCAGACGGACTGATCTACAAATCACCTTGCATCCCAAATAACTAGTCAATATTATTTGGATATCAGTCAGTCAGTCCGTCACAGTTTACCCATGGTACATCACGGTTTCGATGCTCTCGATCATGGCCATTGACATTGACAGGCTTTCTGATTAGGGAAGCTCGGTTCTGGACAAGGCTAGGTTGGGCATTACTGACAATACTTCACTTTCTTATTGCCACAGTGCCACAGAGACATAGCCCACATGTTATGAAATAGTGATGCATTATGCTTCAATCCAATAT
>NC_048577.1:40749966-40809966 GCF_013265735.2 Oncorhynchus mykiss | reverse complement strand
GTGGTTGTGTGGAGACATGTTGGCTGGGTGGGGTTGGGGTGGTTGTGTGGAGACATGTTGGCTGGGTGGGGTTGGGGTGGTTGTGTGGAGACATGTTGGCTGGGTGGGGTTGGGGTGTTGGCTGGGTGGGTGGGGTTGGGGTGGTTGTATGGAGACATGTTGGCTGGGTGGGGTTGGGGTGGTCGTGTGGAGAGATGTTGGCTGGGTGGGGTTGGGGGGGTTATATGGAGACATGTTGGCTGGGTGGGGTTGGGGTGTTGGCTGGGTGGGGTTGGGGTGGTTGTGTGGAGACATGTTGGCTGGGTGGGGTTGGGGTGGTTGTATGGAGACATGTTGGCTGGGTGGGGTTGGGGTGGTCGTGTGGAGAGATGTTGTCTGGGTGGGGTTGGGGTGGTTATATGGAGACATGTTGGCTGGGTGGGGTTGGGGTGTTGGCTGGGTGGGGTTGGGGTGGTTGTGTGGAGACATGTTGGCTGGGTGGGGTTGGGGTGGTTGTGTGGAGACATGTTGGCTGGGTGGGGTTGGGGTGTTGGCTGGGTGGGGTTGGGGTGTTGGCTGGGTGGGTGGGGTTGGGGTGGTTGTATGGAGACATATTGGCTGGGTGGGGTTGGGGTGGTCGTGTGGAGAGATGTGGGCTGGGTGGGGTTGGGGTGGTTATATGGAGACATGTTGGCTGGGTGGGGTTGGGGTGTTGGCTGGGTGGGGTGGGGTGGTTGTGTGGAGACATGTTGGCTGGGTGGGGTTGGGGTGGTTGTGTGGAGAGATGTTGGCTGGGAGGGGTTGGGGTGTTTGTATGGAGGCATGTTGGCTGGGTGGGGTTGAGGTGGTTGTGTGGAGACATGTTGGCTGGGTGTGGTTGGGGTGGTTGTGTGGAGACATGTTGGCTGGGTGTTGTTGGGGTGGTTGTGTGGAGACATGTTGGCTGGGTGGGGTTGGGGTGTTGGCTGGGTGGGGTTGGGGTGGTTGTGTGGAGACATGTTGGCTGGGTGGGGTTGGGGTGGTTGTGTGGAGACTTGTTGGCTGGGTGGGGTTGGGGTGTTGGCTGTGTGGGGCTGGGTTCGGGTGTTGGCTGTGCTGAGTGGGATTGGGTTGGGGTGTTGCCTGAGTGGGGTTGGGTTGGGGTGTTGGCTGGGTTTGGGTGTTGGCTGAGTGGGGCTGGGTTGGGGTGTTGGCTGGGCTGGGTGGGGTTGGGTTGGGGTGTTGGATTGGTGGGGTTGGGTTGGGGTGTTGGCTAAGTGGGGCTGGGTTGTAGTGTTGGATGGTCTGGGTGGGGTTAGGTTGGGTTGGGGTGTTGGATGGGTGGGTGGGGCTGGGTTGAAGTGTTGGCTGGGCTGGGTGGGATTGGGTTGGGGTGTTGGATGGGTGGGGCTGGGTTTGCGTGTTGGCTGGGCTGGGTGGGATTGGGTTGGGGTGTTGGATCGGTGGGGTTGGGGTGTTGGCTGGGTTGGGGTTGGGGTGGTTGTGTGGAGACATGTTGGCTGGGTGGGGTTGGGGTGTTGGCTGGGTGTGGTTGGGGTGGTTGTGTGGAGACATGTTGGCTGGGAGGGGTTGGGGTGGTTATGTGGAGACATGTTGTCTGGGTGGGGTTGGGGTGGTTGTGTGGAGACATGTTGGCTGGGTGGGCTGGGGTGTTGGCTGAGTGGGGCTGGGTTTGGGTGTTGGCTGAGTGGGGCTGGGTTTGCGTGTTGGCTGGGGTGGGTGGGGTTGGGGTGTTGGATGGGTGGGGTTGGGTTGGGTTGGGTTGGGGTGTTGGCTAAGTGGGGCTGGGTTGGGTGTTGGCTGAGTGGGGTTGTGTTGGGTGTTGGCTGAGTGGGTTTGGGGGAATGGGGTGGGAGGTTGAGGGTGAAGGCCCACAAATGTTTTGTTTTGTTTCCCTGTTTTATCATAGCTTAAACTCTGTATGTATTTCATACTTTTTTTTCCTCGTTTGAGTTGCAGCCTACGGGTACAGGTTTTATTAACATATAATTTGAAATTGATAATATACCTGTAACCCCCCCAATTAAAACAAATAAATATAAAAATAGATAAATAAATAGATAATAATAAAAAATATAAAAATGCTAATGTTGGCTGGGTGGGGTTGGGGTGTTGGCTGGGTGGGTGGGGTTGGGGTGGTTGTATGGAGACATGTTGGCTGGGTGGGGTTGGGGTGGTCGTGTGGAGAGATGTTGGCTGGGTGGGGTTGGGGTGGTTATATGGAGACATGTTGGCTGGGTGGGGTTGGGGTGGTCGTGTGGAGAGATGTTGGCTGGGTGGGGTTGGGGTGGTTATATGGAGACATGTTGGCTGGGTGGGGTTGGGGTGTTGGCTGGGTGGGGTTGGGGTGGTTGTGTGGAGACATGTTGGCTGGGTGGGGTTGGGGTGGTCGTGTGGAGAGATGTTGGCTGGGTGGGGTTGGGGGGGTTATATGTAGACATGTTGGCTGGGTGGGGTTGGGGTGTTGGCTGGGTGGGGTTGGGGTGGTTGTGTGAAGACATGTTGGCTGGGTGGGGTTGGGGTGGTTGTGTGGAGACATGTTGGCTGGGTGGGGTTGGGGTGGTCGTGTGGAGAGATGTTGGCTGGGTGGGGTTGGGGGGGTTATATGGAGACATGTTGGCTGGGTGGGGTTGGGGTGTTGGCTGGGTGGGGTTGGGGTGGTTGTGTGGAGACATGTTGGCTGGGTGGGGTTGGGGTGGTTGTGTGGAGACATGTTGGCTGGGTGGGGTTGGGGTGGTTGTGTGGAGACATGTTGGCTGGGTGGGGTTGGGGTGGTTGTGTGGAGACATGTTGGCTGGGTGGGGTTGGGGTGTTGGCTGGGTGGGTGGGGTTGGGGTGGTTGTATGGAGACATGTTGGCTGGGTGGGTTTGGGGTGGTCGTGTGGAGAGATGTTGGCTGGGTGGGGTTGGGGGGGTTATATGGAGACATGTTGGCTGGGTGGGGGTGTTGGCTGGGTGGGGTTGGGGTGGTTGTGTGGAGACATGTTGGCTGGGTGGGGTTGGGGTGGTTGTATGGAGACATGTTGGCTGGGTGGGGTTGGGGTGGTCGTGTGGAGAGATGTTGTCTGGGTGGGGTTGGGGTGGTTATATGGAGACATGTTGGCTGGGTGGGGTTGGGGTGTTGGCTGGGTGGGGTTGGGGTGGTTGTGTGGAGACATGTTGGCTGGGTGGGGTTGGGGTGGTTGTGTGGAGACATGTTGGCTGGGTGGGGTTGGGGTGTTGGCTGGGTGGGGTTGGGGTGTTGGCTGGGTGGGTATGGTTGGGGTGGTTGTATGGAGACATGTTGGCTGGGTGGGGTTGGGGTGGTCGTGTGGAGAGATGTGGGCTGGGTGGGGTTGGGGTGGTTATATGGAGACATGTTGGCTGGGTGGGGTTGGGGTGTTGGCTGGGTGGGGTGGGGTGGTTGTGTGGAGACATGTTGGCTGGGTGGGGTTGGGGTGGTTGTGTGGAGAGATGTTGGCTGGGTGGGGTTGGGGTGGTTGTGTGGAGAGATGTTGGCTGGGAGGGGTTGGGGTGTTTGTATGGAGGCATGTTGGCTGGGTGGGGTTGAGGTGGTTGTGTGGAGACATGTTGGCTGGGTGTGGTTGGGGTGGTTGTGTGGAGACATGTTGGCTGGGTGTTGTTGGGGTGGTTGTGTGGAGACATGTTGGCTGGGTGGGGTTGGGGTGTTGGCTGGGTGGGGTTGGGGTGGTTGTGTGGAGACATGTTGGCTGGGTGGGGTTGGGGTGGTTGTGTGGAGACTTGTTGGCTGGGTGGGGTTGGGGTGTTGGCTGTGTGGGGCTGGGTTCGGGTGTTGGCTGTGCTGAGTGGGATTGGGTTGGGGTGTTGCCTGAGTGGGGTTGGGTTGGGGTGTTGGCTGGGTTTGGGTGTTGGCTGAGTGGGGCTGGGTTGGGGTGTTGGCTGGGCTGGGTGGGGTTGGGTTGGGGTGTTGGATTGGTGGGGTTGGGTTGGGGTGTTGGCTAAGTGGGGCTGGGTTGTAGTGTTGGATGGTCTGGGTGGGGTTAGGTTGGGTTGGGGTGTTGGATGGGTGGGTGGGGCTGGGTTGAAGTGTTGGCTGGGCTGGGTGGGATTGGGTTGGGGTGTTGGATGGGTGGGGCTGGGTTGGGGTGTTGGCTGGGCTGGGTGGGATTGGGTTGGGGTGTTGGATCGGTGGGGTTGGGGTGTTGGCTGGGTTGGGGTTGGGGTGGTTGTGTGGAGACATGTTGGCTGGGTGGGGTTGGGGTGTTGGCTGGGTGTGGTTGGGGTGGTTGTGTGGAGACATGTTGGCTGGGAGGGGTTGGGGTGGTTATGTGGAGACATGTTGTCTGGGTGGGGTTGGGGTGGTTGTGTGGAGACATGTTGGCTGGGTGGGCTGGGGTGTTGGCTGAGTGGGGCTGGGTTTGGGTGTTGGCTGAGTGGGGCTGGGTTTGCGTGTTGGCTGGGCTGGGTGGGATTGGGTTGGGGTGTTGGATCGGTGGGGTTGGGGTGTTGGCTGGGTTGGGGTTGGGGTGGTTGTGTGGAGACATGTTGGCTGGGTGGGGTTGGGGTGTTGGCTGGGTGTGGTTGGGGTGGTTGTGTGGAGACATGTTGGCTGGGAGGGGTTGGGGTGGTTATGTGGAGACATGTTGTCTGGGTGGGGTTGGGGTGGTTGTGTGGAGACATGTTGGCTGGGTGGGCTGGGGTGTTGGCTGAGTGGGGCTGGGTTTGGGTGTTGGCTGAGTGGGGCTGGGTTTGCGTGTTGGCTGGGGTGGGTGGGGTTGGGGTGTTGGATGGGTGGGGTTGGGTTGGGTTGGGTTGGGGTGTTGGCTAAGTGGGGCTGGGTTGGGTGTTGGCTGAGTGGGGTTGTGTTGGGTGTTGGCTGAGTGGGTTTGGGGGAATGGGGTGGGAGGTTGAGGGTGAAGGCCCACAAATGTTTTGTTTTGTTTCCCTGTTTTATCATAGCTTAAACTCTGTATGTATTTCATACTTTTTTTTCCTCGTTTGAGTTGCAGCCTACGGGTACAGGTTTTATTAACATATAATTTGAAATTGATAATATACCTGTAACCCCCCCAATTAAAACAAATAAATATAAAAATAGATAAATAAATAGATAATAATAAAAAATATAAAAATGCTAATTAGTTAAAAAAGGAACAAAATTGGTCTGCCTGTGTAAACACAGCATAAGGGGGTTTGTGAGCGGTGGCTGATAAGTAGAGGCTGTGTGTGTCTGTGATTGTGTGTATTTTGTGTGTACACAACAGTGTGTTTGTGAGGTCAGAAATATGTCTGTGTCTAAGTGTGCACTTTCGGTCATTAGTGAAATTGTGTGCATCTGTTTGTGGGTTTCTGCAATTAGGACAGCGTATGGATGAATATGCTTACGTTTGTATGAATAAATATTTGTTTTTAATCAAATATGTTTGTGCATGTGTGGCTGTGTGTGTGTGTGTCTGTGTGTATGTGTGTGTGTGTGTGTGTGTGTTGGTGGCAGAATGCTGTGTTAGCTGTGTCTGGATGGTAATAAGGCTTGTTTTATCTACATTCATATCGTAGGGGGGTTGGGATAGGGGGAGTCTCCCCATTTTCATTCTTTTCATTTATTCCAGCTTTATCCCGCCCCCCGCGCTGACATCAGAATAATAATGAAAGTTGTGAGCTGGGTGCCTGGGCTTTATTACTAACAGTTTGTCTCTAGCAGGCAGCTCTCCCTCTCTGTAACCCAGGGCTAGTGTAGCTTCCTTCAGGCCCATGGTATCTAAGGGACACAGCTTCACGCACATCTGCTCATTCCCTTACTGATGTCCTGCTGATGGCACATGCTAGCATTTTTAAAGGTCCTGTGCAGTCAAAATTCATTTTTTCCATTTTTTTGTAAAATATTGTACCACAGCTGATGAATGGAACACTGTAAATGTGTTATTTCCTGATAGTTTCTGTTGAAAATACAATCTATGCAGGACCTTCTAATCAGCAGGTTTTGCATGGGTTGAGTTTTAGCTTACCTGGTAACATCACCAGGCGGTATAAGTTCATAGACCAATCACAAAGAGAGGACCAAACCCCTCTACCAACAGCTAGTTTTCAGGTTACATATCCATCCTATGAGGCCCCCCCATTAGGTCCCTCACTCAGACCACTCCCACAGTCCTAGCAAAATTATCGCTTTGACCATTTGACCCCACAAGAGCCAACTTCTGTCTGTAGAGTCTGAACAGTTGGGCTGCACACTAATATGACCACACCATCGAAAGGCAGTGGCGTGTATCCATGGGTGCCAAGGGAAGCCAGGCTTCCCAAAAAGATAAAATAATGTACATTTGATCTCTCTGTTTTTCATCATTTCCCTTCAATTCACAAGAGGCTGAATGTATCTCACCGGAGAGAAGGCATCCGAGCGAACAAAACAGCGCCCCTCTGTCTATGTATATGCAGCCCATCTATCTTATGCTATCTGGTCAAAAAGGGTATGACATTGTTGCCGCCTGGAGCATTAAAGGCAAGGGAAGCTAGGGAGCATTTGGCCCTGATAAACTGAGTGAGCTCAACTGGGAATGGTCCTGGTGAAGCCAGCTTGGATTTGGCTTCACACCAATCACATCACATCAAGCCAAATGCCATTAACAGAAACATACTTTAATTGTTGCATCTTGCTGTGTTGTCGTGCTCTTGTGGCTAGCTAGCTAGCTAAAATTGGCCCTTTCCTAAATTAGCCATGGACGGAGATAGGGTTTTGACTTGTGGTTTTACTTAATTCTCCAAACTGGCCATTGATTATAATGCCGATTCCGATCTGATTCTGATCAATAGATTCACACATTGTGCCTCTGGCCTGAGAGGATCGAAGTTCAACATGTAGCTAGATGTAGTAGGCTAATGTTAACTAGCTGACTAATTGTTGCCCATGAAAGGAAGTTAGTCTAGCGAGCAAGCAATTTAGCCAGGTCGCCTAGGACAACAAAAGCTAAAAGTGTGTACTGTATGACAGCGTCATAGACTGTGTCAGCAACATGAAAGAGAGGAGAATGCCATTGGTGTTTCTGTACAATTAGGGTGAGTTAACATGTTTTTTCGACATATGCACGCACATACACAGAAATCAGTACCATGGACAGCCACGTGATAATTTGCTTACGTTGATTGGACTAAATTGTTTTGGGTATCTTTTAGTTGCCACTGTTTTAGACTAATCATAGTTGATTTAATGATGTTGAAATGTTGAAGTTGAAATGGTGCTGGAATAGTGGAGGCAGCTCCTGTTTTCTTTGTGACTTGCGGGCAGTGGCGGTCCTAGGCCATTTCAACTGGGGGGGCCAAGCTGGGGCCAGTTGTACTGTTAGAGGGGCCAGTTACATTAGACGATATTGTTGTCATATCGTTTTCTTCACTGCATTGCAGGCATTAGCAGGCACAAGACCATGTTCATATAATCATCATCGTTGCCACTGTCTAATAACGGATGTAAAAAAAAACGATAGCAAAAATTAGTTATGTAAAAATGATTTCATACTCCACATTTAGGGGGGCCAAGAGGGGACCCAAAATTGTTGTGGCAGGGCCCCCCCCCCAGAACCGCTACTGCTTGCGGGAACTCTCCATGGTTCTAAATCAGTAGTTGTTTAGTGGTCTGAATATTTCAGAAACATTAACTTGCTTGACCATGCTGTAGGTCATGTAACTGTTTGTTTCATCCAATATGCACCGTGGACTTTATCGGACAGATGTTGCTCTCCGGTTTTGTGATGAAACAAAGGTGTGGTTGAATTTCTTCTGCCACTGTGTCTTCTTATTGTCTCGGCCTTTAGGCCTACATATCACAGTGGCAAGGCATATGAACTAACAGGTTAATTATCACAACACATAAGTGGTAATATGGCTTTTTTCCCCCTGGCTTGGCTTCCCCAGTGATTTTACCCGCGCACCCCTACTGTCGAAAGGTGAGACTCTCACAAACACATATGTGTTGGTTGTTTAGCTCTAGGATGCACACAAGACTCGTCTGAAGGTAGCCCGGTATCAGTTGAACAACTGGATGGAAGTAAAGTATACGGAAGTAGTTCTGTGTCAAAGAAAATGGTTAATTATGCGTACAAAAATATATACATCCTGATCTTTCTTAAAGGTCTAAGATACAAACTTTAAAACAATCCTCCTTTTCATTTATTTTTGGACTGTCTGCTTTGCCATGAATCAAATCAAATCAAGTTCTATTGGTCACAGCACATATTTAGCAGATGATATTGTGAAATCTAAAGTAAAAGAATGTAGTTAAGAAATGTATAAATATTAGGACGAGCAATGTCTGAGTGGCATTGACTAAAATACAGTAGAATAGAATACAGTATGTACATATGAAATGAGTAAAGCAGTATGTAAACATTATTAAAGTGACTAGTTTTCCATTATTTAGGTGACCAGTGATTCCATGTATGTATATAGGGCAGCAGCCTCGAAGGTGCAGAGTTGAGTAACAGGTTTGATGCCGTCTAGTGATGGCTATTTAACAGTCTGATGGCCTTGAGATAGAAGCTGTTTTTCAATCTCTCAGAAACCACATCAGTCGATCATCATGGTCCCCTGGGGGCCCCAGCCTCCTGTGGAGGAAACCAACCGTGTGTGTGGAAGTTGGATTTTTATAACAGCCAGTCAACCTGAGTAGAGACTGCTTTCATAAATGTTTTACAAATTCAACTAGTTATCTTGTCCATGCTGTATAATGTAACCTGTTTCAGAGTCTGAGTGGCTGACTGTGTCTCCCCATGTGTATCAGACTGTTCATCCTCTCTCTCTCTCTCTCTCTCTCTCTCTCTCCCCCTCCCCCTCAAGCCCAATACACTCTGGAAAGTTAGTTATCAGAAGAATGACAGACGCTGAAAGAGGAACCTGTTGCTATGGTTACTTGTTTTATGGATGTGTATAATAGCTACATTTACCTAAAAAGCCTCTGCCTCTGATGGGTATTACTGGGTGATGTTTCGGCACATGACCTCCACACATACATTATGAGTGCTGTTGGGATGTTTCTGCAGCCTTGCCCTCTGAACCCCCCCGCGGAGAAGTCACAGTGCTCTGAAAGTATCTCATTCACTCGCCTGAATCTCCAACCATTTCCACCCCTCCCTCCCCTACGGCTTGAGGCATCCCCTCCGCCTCCGCCTCCCATGTCGCCGCCATCCCGGAGTGAGTGCTAAACTCTGTGGTTGCTCTTGTAACTGCTGATTGGCTCGCTGCCATAATAATTTAGCACCTAATTAGAAGGACCTGCAGTTGATCACATCCAGCTGCATTGTGAGGTTCCCATACTGTCGATATACAGACTCAACAACACATACCATATACTCATATGCACATACGGTGCATGTACTGTGCATGAATTATACTAACAATACATAATGTATGATAACCCCAATTTGTCTTTTTTAATTTATGTGGTGTAAACGGTTTGGTTCAGATGCAGGTTAGTCTTTTCTCTGCACATACAGTGTGTTTCCGTGTTAACATTTGGTCCTAATTAGTGTCTGATGGCTGCTCATACAGCCGGAGTTCTCTATCTGTTCAGTGTTCACTCAGCTGATCCAGAAAAGCCAGACGTTCAGGCGTTCTCCACTGACACCTAACAGGTTGTTTTACACTAGCTCAGGCCAGTGAGTAAAACGGGGGTCCTTCAGGGCCTCTCCAGATGTAGCTTCTCCTTCTCATTACTATGTCCTCTGCTCAAGTACCTGCAGGCTCTGTTTTGGCTTCCTCCATGTTTCCCCCCTCTCTTTAGTCTAGATCCATCATCTCTGCTAACCAGAGCCTCCATCTCTCCTGCTGTCTGTCTATTGGACGTTCTGCTGCATATTGGCTATTTATAATCTTGCTGTTTGGTTATCTTCTTTAGTCTGCATGACTCTCAACACATTTCCTCTTTTATGATATTCAGCGTTTTATACGTGACCTCCGGCTAGTCGTCGTCTTTTCTCTTCAAACGCCTTGAATCCACTTACCTGTCTCCAGTGATTTCTCTCTCATTGTCCTTTTCTCTCATTATCTCTCCCCCTTCCATACCTCTCCCCCTTCTCTCTCTCTCTCGCTCTCTCTCTCCAGAATATCAGGTGTTCCACACCCCGTCATCCTCTCAGCTGGCTTGTTATTCTTGATAAACCCTGTTGACTCTTCTATTTCTCCTTATATAACAATATTGTTAATAGGACTCCTTGTCCACTGTAATGACTAACTTCGATCACCGCAAGTCTCCCAGCGCTGGTCTACTCTCTACTCTATGTCACCCACAAGGTTTTATATGACACAGAAATATGATGCTTTGACAGTACCATTCTGTCACGGCTGGCTGAAGGACTGGACCAAAGTGCAGCATGGTAAGCGTACATTTTCTCTTTATTCAAAAGTGACGCCGACAAAACGAAGAACAAAAAACAAACCGGGAAGCTTTTTGCCAGTATTATTACTGAGACCAAGTCATATTCCTGAGAGACCTGTAGTATTATTACTGAGACCAAGTCATATTCCTGAGAGACCTGTAGTATTATTACTGAGACCAAGTCATATTCCTGAGAGAGACCTGTAGTATTATTACTGAGACCAAGTCATATTCCTGAGAGACCTGTAGTATTATTACTGAGACCAAGTCATATTCCTGAGAGACCTGTAGTATTATTACTGAGACCAAGTCATATTCCTGAGAGACCTGTAGTATTATTACTGAGACCAAGTCACATTCCTGAGAGAGACCTGTAGTATTATTACTGAGACCAAGTCATATTCCTGAGAGACCTGTAGTATTATTACTGAGACCAAGTCATATTCCTGAGAGACCTGTAGTATTATTACTGAGACCAAGTCATATTCCTGAGAGAGACCTGTAGTATTATTACTGAGACCAAGTCATATTCCTGAGAGACCTGTAGTATTATTACTGAGACCAAGTCATATTCCTGAGAGACCTGTAGTATTATTACTGAGACCAAGTCATATTCCTGAGAGACCTGTAGTATTATTACTGAGAACAAGTCACATTCCTGAGAGAGACCTGTAGTATTATTACTGAGACCAAGTCATATTCCTGAGAGACCTGTAGTATTATTACTGAGACCAAGTCATATTCCTGAGAGACCTGTAGTATTATTACTGAGACCAAGTCATATTCCTGAGAGACCTGTAGTATTATTACTGAGACCAAGTCATATTCCTGAGAGACCTGTAGTATTATTACCGAGACCAAGTCATATTCCTGAGAGACCTGTAGTATTATTACTGAGACCAAGTCATATTCCTGAGAGACCTGTAGTATTATTACTGAGACCAAGTCATATTCCTGAGAGACCTGTAGTATTATTACTGAGACCAAGTCATATTCCTGAGAGAGACCTGTAGTATTATTACTGAGACCAAGTCATATTCCTGAGAGACCTGTAGTATTATTACTGAGACCAAGTCATATTCCTGAGAGACCTGTAGTATTATTACTGAGACCAAGTCATATTCCTGAGAGACCTGTAGTATTATTACTGAGACCAAGTCACATTCCTGAGAGAGACCTGTAGTATTATTACTGAGACCAAGTCATATTCCTGAGAGACCTGTAGTATTATTACTGAGACCAAGTCATATTCCTGAGAGACCTGTAGTATTATTACTGAGACCTAGTCATATTCCTGAGAGAGACCTGTAGTATTATTACTGAGACCAAGTCATATTCCTGAGAGACCTGTAGTATTATTACTGAGACCAAGTCATATTCCTGAGAGACCTGTAGTATTATTACTGAGACCAAGTCATATTCCTGAGAGACCTGTAGTATTATTACTGAGAACAAGTCACATTCCTGAGAGAGACCTGTAGTATTATTACTGAGACCAAGTCATATTCCTGAGAGACCTGTAGTATTATTACTGAGACCAAGTCATATTCCTGAGAGACCTGTAGTATTATTACTGAGACCAAGTCATATTCCTGAGAGACCTGTAGTATTATTACTGAGACCAAGTCATATTCCTGAGAGACCTGTAGTATTATTACCGAGACCAAGTCATATTCCTGAGAGACCTGTAGTATTATTACTGAGACCAAGTCATATTCCTGAGAGACCTGTAGTATTATTACTGAGACCAAGTCATATTCCTGAGAGACCTGTAGTATTATTACTGAGACCAAGTCATATTCCTGAGAGACCTGTAGTATTATTACTGAGACCAAGTCATATTCCTGAGAGACCTGTAGTATTATTACTGAGACCAAGTCATATTCCTGAGAGACCTGTAGTATTATTACTGAGACCAAGTCATATTCCTGAGAGACCTGTAGTATTATTACTGAGACCAAGTCATATTCCTGAGAGACCTGTAGTATTATTACTGAGACCAAGTCATATTCCTGAGAGACCTGTAGTATTATTACTGAGACCAAGTCATATTCCTGAGAGACCTGTAGTATTATTACTGAGACCAAGTCATATTCCTGAGAGAGACCTGTAGTATTATTACTGAGACCAAGTCATATTCCTGAGAGAGACCTGTAGTATTATTACAGGCAGAGATGCAACAGCAGCTTGGCGAGAGGACAACCCCCTGGAGGGCGCTTTAGGAGTCTGCTGCTCTCTCTCAGAGGAGAGGCTGCCTGACTGAAGAGGAGAAACTGGATGTCACAGCACATCTCCCATCCATCAATGACCTAGTAGTCATACTGGAGACGGGAAAGAAGCAGAGCAGAATGGAAAACTAATGCAAGGTACAACAGGGATCACACATACACACCCAGACACACACATACACACCCAGACACACACATACACACCCAGACACACACATACACACCCAGACACACACATACACACCCAGACACACACATACACACCCAGACACACCCAGACACACCCAGACACACACATACACACCCAGACACACACATACACACCCAGACACACACATACACACCCAGACACACACATACACACCCATACACACACATACACACCCAGACACACACAGACACATACAGACACACCCAGACACACACAGACACACCCAGACACACACATACACACCCAGACACACACATACACACCCAGACACACACATACACACACAGACACACACAGGCGGAGAAAGTACCTCGTTTAGGTCAGCAACTCACAGCGAATCAGGGCGGAACTGAGTGAATGACATCACCTGGGAATGGAATGTGGCTAGCCACAGCACAGCGAATGCAGCCAGACATGAGATAGTCAGTCCTGTGTGTATCTGTATAGAGTGTGCAGGCTGAGTTTTACTTATTGTCGTTCTGCTGCCTAATACACCAGGCCCCATGGGATACATCTTTCCCAGAATTACTGGCAGGATCTCAATCTCCCAAGTCAGTGGATAATTAGAAGAAGGTGGCAATCCCGGGTCCCGCTTACAGAGGAAGGACAGATGGCAGCCATCGCAGGCTGCAGAATATATCACTGGCTGACTATCAAACTATACTGTACTCTCTGGCTTCAGCAGAGCCAATACATGGCCGTGCCTTGTCTATATGTCCTCTTTTCCCTATTGGATTGGAAATGATACACGTTGATCATTTTGCCATAATATCACCATGTACAGTATTTAGCAATACATTCTGATTGAGAAAATAGAACACGTCTGACTTATGACATGATTAATGTGTTGATTTTGAAATGCCGGAGAGGTTGTGTTCTCTAGGGAGAGAGAGAGAGAGAGCTGGTGAGTGTGTGTGTGTAGAGATGGAGGAGAAATTGGCCTCCGTTGGCCTGTCTTGGTCTTGCTTGGCTCTGCTCTGCTGTGGTTGTATGGGAATTGAACTAGAAGCAACTGTTTCTGACTCACCATCTTTACATAACCGCCAGACAAATAACATTTTTGTTCACAAATATATATTTAGTTGATGGCACCAGGAAATGTTAAAGTGTGCTACTTGCTATGGTATTTATAGATAGGTGTGACAAAACTTGAGATTTTTGCAGATATTCATATTTTTACGTTAATCATGTTTGATGTAGAAACACACTGATTGGCTTGAAATGCTTCATGAATTTGATTATACTTTTTTTCATCATATTTCAACTTTGAGTATCGATGGCTGTCTGTGGGTTTGGTGTGTGTGTAAGTGTTTGTGTGGGCGGATGTGCACACCCATATGAGTGCAGCATCTACAGATGTAGGGTCTTAATTTGAAAATAATCCTGCACCAACAGGAAATGTGAATTATTATGTGGATTATAATTAATAGACATTTTTCGTAGGGGTTGATACATTTTTCATCAGGGCAAATCAAGTCTGACATTTTAAAGTGTAAATTACAACCTTTAGAAGCCTTTTTACACCGTGGATACACTACAAGTTAACGTTTGCTTCTCTGATCAAATGAAGATCCTACATCCGTAGCACCTTACTCATTCTCTGTAGCAAGCAAAACAAATCATTGCTATTGCTAAAGCATAGGCATGATTCTGAGAAATCCTACCACAAAAGGCATCCAAGCACAAACAGCAATATATGGCTTTGGAATATAGAGCAGCACTTTCCAAGACATAGCGTCTTGACAAGGTTATTGAAAACAAGGTTTCTACATAATGTATGAGAAGGCTTGATGTATAGCCATACAGCCCACTGTTAGGTGTACAGTGGAACCTGGCCATGCACATCGCTATTCCGCTTGGTCTCTCCCTCCGCCTCAGGGGAGAGGATTCACTTATACAGTTCCTGACCTCTGTTAGATCAAAGTGTAAACCCAGCTTGTCTTGTCCATCTGTTCTGTGTACTGTGCCTTCAGGAAGTATTCACACCCCTTGCTTGATGTGTTTTCTTCCACATTTAGTTGTGTTAACAGCCTGAATTAAAAATGGATTCAATTTAGATTTTATTTTGTCGCTGGCCAACATACAATAACCGATAATGTCAAAGTGGAATGATGTTTTTCTTCTTAAAAAAACAATGACAAATTAATAAAAAAATGAAAAGTTGAAATGTCAATAAGTATTCAGCCCCTTTGTTATGGCAAGCTTGAATAAGTTCAGGAGTAAAAATGTGCTTAACAGGTCACATAATACGTTTCATGCACTCACATGATTTTTTAAATAACTACCTCATTTCTGTACCCCACACATCTGTAAGGTCCCTCGGTGAATTTCAAACACAGATTCAACCACAAAGACCAGGGAGCTTTTCCGATGCCTCACAAAGAAGGGCACCTATTGGTAGATGGGTAAAAATAAATAAAACGTTGACATTGAATATCCCTTTGAGCATTAATTACACTTTGGATGGTGTATCAATACACCCAGTCACTACAAAGATACAGGTTTCCTTCCTAACTCAGTGATTTCACCATGAGGCCAATGGTGACTTTAAAACAGACTTTAATGGCTGTGATATGAGAGAACAGAGGATGGATCAACAACGGTGTATTTACACAATACCAACCTAATTGAAAGAAGGAAGCAGAATTAAAAAATATTCCAAAACACCCTTCCTCTTTACAACAAGGCACTAAAGTAGTACTGCAAAAAAATGTGGCAAAGCAATTAAGTTTTTGTCCTGAATACAAAGTGTTATGTTTGGGACTAATCCCAACACATTACTGAGTACCAATCACCATATTTTTAAGCATAGCGGTGGCTGCATCATGTTATGCTTGTAATCGTTAAGGACTGGGGAGTTTTTCAGGATAAAAAAAGAAACGGAATGGAGCTAAGCACAGGGGAAATCCTAGATTAAAACCTGGTTCAGTCTGCTTTCCACCAGACACTGGGAGATGAATTCAGGACAATAAGCTAAAACACAAGGCCAAATCCACAAGTATCAAGAAGACACTGAATGTTCCTGAGTGGCCGAGTTACAGTTTTCACTTAAATCTGCTTAGAAAATCTATGGCAAGACCTGAAAATGGTGGTCTAGCAATGATCAACAACCAATTTGACAGAGCTTAAAGAATTTTGAAAAGGATAATGGGAAAATGTTGCACAATCCAGATGTGTCAAGCTTTTAGAGACTTACCCAGAAAAAAGCATGAAAATGTGTGCCCTCACTACTGCAATTCACACTGGATAAGAGCGTATGCTAAATGACTCAAATATAAAAAATCCTGCTCACCACCATCCAGGCTATTAGCTGGTCAAAAGGTCCCTACGGACTGGACCTGGTATTCCCGGTGGATACTGGACTTGTCAGTCTGAGAGCAGGATCCTCTTTAAAATACCATGACCGTTTCTTGGGCCGTGGCCATATGCAAGCAGCAGCACGTGGAGAGCGGATGGAGGAGGGAGGCCGGAGGCTGGGTTTTACTCGGACACTGGAAAATGAATCAACAACAGTGATGGCCTTTACTCTCTCTCTTCCTCTCTTTCTTTCTCTCTCTCTCTCTCTCTCTCTCTCTCTCTTCCTCTCTCTCTCTCTCTCTTCCTCTCTTTCTCTCTCTCTCTCTCTCTCTCTCTCTCTCTCTCTCTTCCTCTTTTTCTCTCTCTCTCTCTCTCTTCCTCTGTTTCTCTCTCTCTCTCTCTTCCTCTATTTCTCTCTCTCTCTCTTTCTGTCACTTGACCCTTATCAGTCCATTCTCAGCTCCATCCTACTACATAAATATCTCTTGCCCCCATCTCTCATACACAGACTCACACATATGCAAATACGCTGGAGATTTATGTAGTTTATGCACATACCCTTACTGTGAAAACTGTCAGGGTGGGGAGTCTACAGTATATTCCAGTGTAATTCTGGCCATGCTGAGAGACATAACCTACAGTAACAGCCTAATGAGGTGTCTTTGAGGGTGACGTTAACGCTATGCGCACTCTCGCTCTCTCTCTCTCTCTCTCTCTCTCTCTCTCTCTCTCTCTCTCTCTCTCTCTCTCTCTCTCTCTCTCTACTCTCACACATTACCCCTTCTTCCTCTGGTTCTGCTCCTGAGAGTTTTATTCCCAGTGACAGATGAAGGGACATGTCATTGTGTGTTTAGACCCTGTTCGCTGTCTTCCAGGGTGACACTGGAGACCAGCCTTTTGTGGAGGGCAGGTGGGATGAGGACAGGAGACTCCAGGGAGAGGGGGCGTAGGCAGACTAGAGAGTAGAGGAAAACAGAGGGTGAGTGGCTGGAGACCATGGTCCAGCTGTCATGAATGATTTCGGGGCTCTCTCACGTTTTGTCACTTCAAATTAGAGGAACCCGAACCTCAAGCCAGCCGTGATTGGTTGTGTTGCCCGTCAGTAATCCGGCCACATCAGCCCCAGCCAGTGGAGCATAGTTTATGTCAGGGCCCACCCTCCTCTCTGTGAGGGGGCTATAAATAGGTGGAGAAGAGGAGACAAGAGGCCCAAGGCTCCAACTGTAATGAGATTAAACTCAACCAGTTTCAGCTTCCAGTGTTGGTTGAGCTTTATTTCTGCTTCTTTTCTGCTTTTAAATGTGTGCATGCAAGATATTGACTGTGTCGGCTGCTGCGGTTGCATGAGTGGAGGAAGATTGCGGGTTGATCATTCGCGTTTGGATCATCTGTTTATGTGTCAGTGAGTGTGTTGATGCGCGTGTGTGTGTGCTGTATATGCATTTGAAAGAGTGAGTGTGTGTGTGTGTGTGTGTGTGTGTGTGTGTGTGTGTGTGTGTGTGTGTGTGTGTAATGTCCTCATTTTGCAGCCCTCTGAGCATGGCACATCTTCTAAAGATGTTTGTCATGAGGGTAAAGCATTTGTCACTATAGCATTCTGCCATCGGGATGTTGTATTTGCAACCTCAGAGTTGAAACTGTCGACAGGCTCTCACATTTCCTCCAGTGTGTGTTGTATCCACTCAGCGCTATGGGACTGGCCTTTGTTCAACCAAGTTCTCTCTGTGAAAAGTGATTCTATTTGTTTGTATTCTGTCTTTAGTAGGAGGTAGGTAACAAATACCTCAGTGTAAAGGCATTTGCCATGTTATTGTTAAATCATCAACTATGAATGCCATGCCGAGTAAGTTCCTCGATGGAACAGCCATGTTGGCTGAGCGTCTGTGTTCCTGTGTGTTTTGAGCCATGCTATTGTGAGTCTGTCTGGGGATATGTAGTGTGGGAGACATCCAGTCTGTTTTGGACATACTGCTCATTCACAGCACCATGCAGTCCACACCCACTTCCATGTGTTACGCCTGCCTGCCTGCCCGCCTGCCTGCCTGCCCCCCTGCCTGCCCGCCCGCCCGCCTGTCTGAGTGTTACAACACTTCTGGAGTCCCTAGTTCAACTGGAGCTCCTCCTCCTCCTCCGACCATACTTCAGGTCTCATGAGCAAATCGCCTCTCATCATCCCTTCATTTTAACATCAATTACCAGTGCTCTCTGCTCCCTGGTTCCAGTCTGATCTGCCAGTCAGCCAGCCAGCCAGGCATTAAGCACGGCCAGCCAGCAAGCAAGCTATCTGTCTCCTTCATCCCCTTCTCATTACAGATAACGAGAAATATGTCTACCTACATGAATGTAGCGCACAGCTGAACTCTATTTAAAGGACATCCATCAATCGCAGCAAGGAGAAATCTGGACGTATGATGATAGTGAAAGAGGTGTGGTTGTATGGCAGACAAGATAGACGGAGGAGGTAGAGGATGAGGGAGCTTGAGGGACAGGATGGTGGTAGAGAAGGAGACAAATGTTAAAGAGAGATTGTGAGCACAGATGTAGAGGTTTCACCAAGAACACAGGTAAATGAAATGGTAGATTCACCGGCTGCGGCATATACACCACCGCCAGTTTCTTCAAAGCCAAAATATACAGCAAGCCCTAAAAACTATATTTGCATCTTCTTTCAGACAGGAAGACGATGCCACAATAAACGTCACACTTGAGGAATTCAGACTTTTAGAGCTTCTTAACCTTGTCAAACACAGGTGAGTGATTGGTCCTGACCATGGGCAGGGGTAGAGACCACATTATCACTGGTTGAAGTAGGACACCTGCTGCTCAAAACAACACGCTCTGATGTTGGTCCAGTTTAGGAAACATTTGAAGTCTAAAATTAGTTGTTTTTTGTCTAAAAAGGGAGAAATAACTTAAAAGATTCAAAACACACTAATTAAAAGAATGACAGACATGGGAGGCCAAGTTACCACACCAGCCAATCCCTATCTACAGTGTGAGTGGCTCCCAGGCAGTGTGAGTGGCTCCCAGGCAGTTTAAAGAGACAATAATCCACCAGATTATACAGTTTTACCTTCTCTAATGACTATTTTTCCTCGATCAAGGATAATCACTGTGCTCCCACTATTGTTCTGCTATTACTGGTTTACTTATGACTATTTGTAATGTCATCTTGTTTGGCTATACCTGTAAGTGAATATAGGTCTACTGTACTGTTAAGCAATACCAACATCTTGACGTAAGGAAGAGATGTTTATACAGATTAGAGGTGTTCCGCAATTTGTATTCCTCTAAGAACACAGAGCGGAACCATTAATATCATCTTCCTACAGCTTCTTATCCGGTGCTTCTTATTATGTCACATTATATCAGTCATTATCTGTAATATCAGCTTAGCACCCTAGAATCCATCTTCATGGTATGAAATATCATTAACTAAACGATTGCTAAGATTGCCATATTAGTGTGCAACTCACTTTGAAATTGTTGGAAAAACAAGAGATAAGAGATGATGAGAAACAGTCGATAGATAGATAGATAGATAGATAGAGAAAGAGTAGCAGAGAAAAGAGAGATGGTTAGATGAGGGAGCAATGAAGAGGGAGAGATGGTGAAGAAGAGGATCAGAGTGACAGTGACACAAAGGTAGCTCTCGATGACTCACACTCTCTGTCTTCCTTCCTCCGTCTCTCTCTCATTCCATCTCTCCCTCTCTCTCTTTCTCATCTCTCTCTCTCTCTCCTTCCATCTCTCCCTCTCTCATCTCTCTCTCTCCTTCTATCTCTCCCTCTCTCTCTCTTTCTCATCTCTCTCTCTCTCTCTCTCTCTCCTTCCATCTCTCCCTCTCTCTTTCTCATCTCTCTCTCCTTCCATCTCTCCCTCTCTCTTTCTCATCTCTCTCTCTCTCCTTCCATCTCTCCCTCTCTCTCTTTCTCATCTCTCTCTCTCCTTCCATCTCTCCCGCTCTCTCTTTCACATCTCTCTCTCTCTCTCTCTCTCTCCTTCCATCTCTCTCTCTCTCTCTTTCCAGTTTGGATGAAAATAAAAGAACCCAGCAGCCTCAGCCTGCAGAGAGGGAGTTACGCGCTCCATCTAAAAGACAGGGTGATACGCTAAAAATACCCCTCCTTGTGTGGGCTGCATACAGCGGGGCGGATGGCTGCTTTACACATGACTGATATTTACTGTGCCGGAAGTACAAATATATCAGATGCAACATATGGTCAGGATCAGGATCGAGCCTGGGTTAATGCCTGTTTAGGACTCTGAATCCACTTCCCAGGAGAGCTGCTGCTGGTCAGTCGGTTGTGTTCAACTATTTGTGCTGAGTCCCCCTGATCCCCCTGATTCTTGATCCAATTCTCCACCAGTCTCCACGTTGTGCCCACCACCACCCCTGGAACTGCATGTCTCAGTGCATCACAGAGAGAGATGAACTGCGTTAGTCATTGTGAGCAAATCGATAAGCCTCTAGCCCTCTGTATGCCAAAACATTTATTCCTCTGGAGACGTATCTCTGTGCGCTGAGTGCAAGTCATTACAATTTTACAACTCCTAATTTGTTTAGATGCGTCTGGCACAAATGAATTAGAAACACCAATTGAAAACGTTCCTCCATCTGTTTTCTCTCTGGACCAGTTTCCATGTCACTCTACCCATCTGTTTAACTGAGGCTCCAATCACATGCTGCAAAACAACAAGGCACAATGGATACCCCGCTCCTCTCCCCAAACACAGAGACACACTGCTCTCTTTCTCTCCTCCCCCCTCACTCACTCTCTCTCTCTGTGTCACTCTCTCTGCCCCTCTCTTCCTCTCTCTCTCACCCCCCCCCCTCTCTCTCTCTGAAGAAGGCAGCCCTCATTAAACCAAACACTTGTTCAGGCTCCCCCTGACATTCCAGTTCAGTAATGCTGGCTAAAATATGTGGATGTTTGAGACACGGTTTTAAACCGTTTCCATTTTACACTAAACAGCCCCTGGTTCCACAGGGATAATTTACATAAAAAAGGTTAGGAAGCTTAGTGGAGCGAGCGGAGGACTGTGTGAAAGAGAGAGAGGGAGGAGAGATAGCAGGAGGGGGAGAGTGTATAATAACTGTGGTGGGTGTGTCAGTCAGCTGTCATTGGTCAGGTTAAAGGCAGCATGGGGCTGATGGGGCTGAGCCTCCTGGGACCCACTGACTGGCTGGGACACTGATTCAGTAGGCTGAGGGCCAGAGCTACACACACACACACACATGCATATACCCAACACACACACACATACATGCACAGAAACACACGGTCCAACACTGATCGGCAACACAGAAAGACTGCGCTATGCAGTGCTGCTGATGTACATTTATACTGGTAATAGTGGTGGTTTTGTAGCCTTACAGTGAGATAGGATAGAGATGATTCAATGCAATGGTTGCAGGTTCAAATGTGCTTTATTGTTGCTTCCCACCATAGTCATTATAATGGCACAACTGATGTCATGGGGCTGGTTGAGTATATATGCATATTCATCATCCATTGACGAATGGAAGTAGGTGAGTCATTTTTACATGCAGTAGCTGCCTATTTTCTCAGATGGTTTCTAACATGGGTTACTCCAACATACTCACAGTTCAGAAAGGGTTCACACCCCTTGACCTTTTCCACATTTTATTGTGTTACAAATTGGAATTCAAACGGATTTTTTGTCATCGATCTACACAAAATATTCTGTAATGTCAAAGTGGGGGGAAAAAAGAGATAAAATATTGAAAAATCAGACAGTAATATGTCTTGATTAGATAAGTATTCAACCCCTGAGTCAATACATGTTAGAAACTGCGAGTCAGCTGGATTGTACATTTATTTTTTTAATTCTTCAAGCTCTGTCAAGTTTGTTGATCATTGCTAGACAGCAATTTTCAAGTCTTGCCATAGATTATCAAGCAGATTTAAGTCTGAACTGCCATTCAGGAACATTCACTGTCTTCTTGGTAAGCAACTCCAGTGTAGATCTGGCCTTGTGATTTAGGTTCTTGTACTGCTGAAAGATCAACTAGTCTCCCAGTGTCTGTTGGAAAGCAGACTGAAACAGGTTTTCCTATAGAATTTTGCCTGTGCTCATCTGTATTCCATGAATTTTTATCCAACAAAACTCCCTTGCCGTTGACAAGCATACCCATAACATGATGTAGCCACCACCATGCTTGACAATATGAAGAGTGGTACTCAGTGTTGTGTTGGAGTTGCCCCAAACCTAACGCTTTATATTCAGGACAAGAAAATGCATTTATTACTAAAGTGTCTTGTTGCAAACAGGATGCATGTTTTGGAAAGTGTCTTGTTGCAAACAGGATGCATGTTTTGGAATATTTGTTATTCTGTACTGGCTTCTTTCTTTTAGTATTGTGGAGTAACTACAATGTTGTTGATCCATCCTCAGTTTTCTCCTGTCACAGCCATTAAACTCTGTAAATGTTTTGGGGTACAGAGATGGGGGTAGTCGTCCAAAAAAAAATGTTAACCACTATTATTGAACACAGAATGAGTCCATGCAGCTTAATGAGTGACTTGTTAAGCACATTTGTACTCCTGAACTTATTTAGGCTAGCCATAACAACGTGGTTGAATACTTATCGACTCAAGACATTTCAGATTTTCATTTTCTATTCATTTGTCCCCCGCCCCCAAAAAATTCCACTGACATTATCGGGTATTGTGTGTGGTGACACAAAATCAAGCATATTCAGTGACACAAACTCTAAATTCAGGCTGTAACGCAACACAATGTGTAAAAAAAGTCAAGCGGTGTGAACACTTTGACGGCGCTGTCACAGTTGAGACGTCGTTTACCATTGCAAGAGGAACAGTCACCATGATTGATGATGCGGTGGTCCTTTCATCAGACTGTGACAAAGTTCTGTTAAAAGGAAGCATATATCACAGCGACGTGCCGACAAGGAGTTTAGGGCGATTTGAGGAATGGAAGACAAACATAAAAAGGACTGTTGATTCATTCTCTAACCCCGACGTTTCTCAGAAAGTTGGAGTAGCTGACGTGGTGGTGGTAATGCGGTAGGATTGGTGGCTTGGGGGAAAATACAGATGTTCTGGACAAAACCCCACGGCAACAGAGACCCGACTACACAGGAGGAGGAACAGCATGGGGCCGGGAGCGCTGTGCTTGTGTAATACAGTGTTATGGGATCTGTTAAATTTACAACCACTGGATTTGTACAATGCATTATACATTCTGAGTGCTGCCAGGTGCTAATCTAGCAGACCTGGATTTAAGTAGTATTGTAATTATATGAAATGCTTTAGCTGGGTTGGATTGAGCTTGCCTGGTGCCATGGAACTAATAGAATAGTCGTAAAGGCTGCATACCCCGCCCATCTGGCACTTCAGGCAGGCTAAAGCAAACGCTTAAAGTATTTGAAAGATTTAGAATAGTATTTGAACCCATCATTCCTTCACACTGAAGTGAGCCTGTGGCGTCACACTACATTTGATGGAGGAGACTGAATACCGCATCTCTGGATTGAATGAAAGACACCACCATCCGCCGGGGGTCAGTCGACCGAGTGATTGTCTGAGGAATCAATTGTAGCTACTACAGTGTGTCATACTTAAGCTTAAAGGTGTGTTGCTGCCTGCTGCCTTGTTAAAACTCCATATGACTCCAGTACAGTAGTTCTCTGAGTCAGGCCCATCTGGATGGTGTCGCTGATCCTGTGGGCAGGATTATGGCTCTGTAATCCTCTGGCTGTTATCTGACCGACCGCATGCAGCACAGTGGACGGGGGAACTCTCTCCCTCTGTCCTCTCGCTCTCTCTCTGTCTCAGATGGAGCCGGCCGGTCAGGGCATCGCTGGGATGACCAGCTGACCAGCCTGTCACTCTGTAGAGAGAATCCCCTCTCTCTTCCTCTTTAACTACTCTCTTTATCTCCCTCTTTCTCTCTTGTCCTCTCTCTCTCTCTCTCTCTCTCTCTCTCTCTCTCTCTCTCTCTCCCCCTCTCCTCTACCCTCGACCACCCTGCTTGCATTGCGGTGTCCCTCTGCCCTGTGTGAGGCTGGGACGGCCAGATGCCCTCCCTGATCCAAGGGTGGCGCAGCGCCAGGCTCCAGCCAGGCCAACACTCTCCTCTTCTCATAGGGCTCAGAGCTCAGGCAGTTGGGCAGGGAAGCAGTGTAAATGTTGGCCTTTAAAACACAGCCAGGGCAGGCAGGTCTGTGTCATGGCACCGTGAACTGGCGTGAAACAGAGGGCATGCTGGGGCAGGTAGAAATGGTGAGAGGAGACGGTGTGTTGTTGTTGGCTTGGCCATCTTATTTGAAATGTGCTTTGAGTTGAGTCGGGGATGGGTGTTCTAGCCTGATATGAACATATGCCCCTGCTCTGCAGCAACAGAGAGTGATAGCTGCTCTGTAATAAAAGCCCTATTACCCTGCCTGATCAGTTGCTGATTCAACATTCAGTTCGGGATTCAACCGTAGCAATAAATACAGTTGTGTCTGTACGATGGGGCCTTAAAAGTATCCCCTCCCTTCCTTTCCCCCGCACTCCCTCCCTCCACTCTCCCCCCACGCATGTAGCAATCAGGCAGGTGCTAAACGCCTGGGTGAGGCAATGCACAGAGAGAGATTGACATAGCACATGGAAGTT
Source organism: Oncorhynchus mykiss (assembly GCF_013265735.2). NCBI lineage: Eukaryota > Metazoa > Chordata > Actinopteri > Salmoniformes > Salmonidae > Oncorhynchus > Oncorhynchus mykiss. The sequence continues at coordinate 40,785,282 of NC_048577.1, read as the reverse complement.
AGCATCTGTGCTTGGCTTGGCAGAAAAGGAAGCGGAGGCAGGACATCACTCTCATCCCCCATTCAGGCTGAGGGTAGGCCTGGGCAGTGGGGGGAGGAGGCATGAGGGATGGAGGGATGGAGTGGTTGGGGAAGGTTAATCATTAACTTGTGGAGAGAGAGGATAAGAATGAGTGGGATAGAGGGATCGATTTTGGAAAGTGACTTTAATAAATGAAGGCTCCAGCTCCCCTCCATCCCTTCCTCCCTCCCCACCCAGCAAGGGAATGTGAGCTTGTATGCTGGCTGCCTGGGCCTGACCAACTGCAGCTCAAGCCTCTCACACACACACACACACACACACACACACACACACACACACACACACACACACACACACACACACACACACACACACACACACACACAGAGACAGAGAGAGAGGGAGAGAGAGAGATGTGGCAACAGCTCTCCATCACACACGCACGTACACACTCATAAGCTCCAAGTGTGTTGTTAATATATAATCAATGGGAGGGGGGTTCATTGGAAGGAGTGAGAGTGTAAATCTTTCTTGTCCCTTAAAGACTCTCAGGTTTAATTAAACTAATCAGCACATTGACTCAGGCTTCAAAGCCTTTCAGAGCTGCGTTATTAATGGAATAATGGAATATAATCAAATTCTCCCCCTTTGTTATAGAAATGTGTTGCATAGAGAGGAGGGTTAGGAGTATGGCTGCAGAGCTGGGTTTAGATACTCACAGTGTTAGGGAGCGGCATACACTGCAATATTCATTGCAAGAAAAGCCGAGATAGAACATCATCTTGATTTATCAATTCAATAAGACAAGCCGTTTACAGCACCTGCCAGTACAAAGGTCCCTACTCAGCCATTATACCATTGAGCTGAGCATTTTATAGTATTTGCTCAAGCGATGAAGGTGGTTTACAGGTTTCCCATGGCAATGAAAACATATCCAATAGTCATGCAATTTGAACTGGCAGTAACTGCCATCTTGTTGCTGTGTCCATTACTGTGCTTGTGCCTAGTGTGAGATGTGTTGACGCTATGCTAAGTCACCTACCAACTGGAAGAAGTAGAAAAACGCGGGTGAGCTACATGATAAACTGCCATTTTAATTAGCCTGCTCCTCTCTCGCTCTCTATCCTCATTGAGCTGTGAGGGTTGTTATCTTACAGAGGAAGGAGTCGCCCAGCTGGCACACATCCCTTTTCCTGTGAGACCTCTGATCATCATGTCATTGTCCACAGTCATCCTCTCCAGGGGTTCTGTTATCACATAATGAAAGAGCGAGTAGCTGTCCACAGTCATCCTCTCCAGGGGTTCTGTTATCACATAATGAAAGAGCGAGTAGCTGTCCACAGTCATCCCATCCAAGTTTTATTGTCACATGCACAAGTACAGTGAAATGCTTAATTAACTTGCAAGCCCTTCATGCTCTACCCAACAGTGCAGTAATCCAATATCAAAAGTGTAACTAATAAAATAAAAAATAAAAAATGCATGTACAGTACCAGTCGAAAGTTTGGACACACCTACTCATTCAAGGGTTTTTCTTTATTTTTACTATTTTGTACATTGTAGAATAATAGTGAAGGCATGAAAATGATGAAATAACACATATGTATCATGTAGTAACCAAAAAAAGTGTTAAACAAATCAAAATATATTTGAGATTTGAGATTCTTCAAAGTAGCCACCCTTTGCCTTGATTACAGCTTTGCACATTTTTGGCATTATCTCAACCAGCTTCATGAGGTAGTCACCTGGAATGCATTTCAATTAACAGGTGTGCCTTGTTAAAAGTTCATTTGTGGAATTTCTTTCCTTCTTAATGCGTTTGAGCCAATCAGTTGTGTTGTGACAAGGTAGGGTTGGTATACAGAAGTTAACCCTATTTGGTAAAAGACCAAATCCATGTTAACAGCTCAAATAAGCAAAGAGAAATAACAGTCCATCATTTCTGTAAGACATGAAGGTCACTCAATACATACAATTGTGCAGTCGCAAAAACTATCAAGCTCTATGATAAAACTGTCTCTCATGAGGAACGCCACAGGAAAGGAAGACCCAGAGTTACCTCTGCTGTAGAGGATAAGTTCATTAGAGTTTCCAGCCTCAGAAATTGCAGCCAAAATAAATGCTTCACTGAGTTCAAGTAACAGACACATCTCAATATCGACTATTCAGAGGAGACTGTGTGAATCAGGCCTTCATGCACGAATTGCTGCAATGAAACCACTACTTAAGGACACCAATAAGAAGAAGAGACTTGCTTAGGCCAAGAAACCCAAGCAATGGACATTACACCGGTGGAAATCTGTCTGATGAGTCCATATTTGAGATTTTTGGTTCCAACCGCCATGTCTTTGTGAGACATAGATGAATGAATGGATGATCTCCACATGTGTGGTTCCCACCGTGAAACATGGAGGAGGAATGATGGAGTGAGGGTGCTTTGCTGGTGACACTGTTGGTTATTCATTTAGAATTCAAGGCATACTTACCCAGCATGGCTACCACAGCATTCTGCAGCGATACTCCATCCCATCTGGTTTGCGCTTAGTGGGACTATAATTTGTTTTTAAACAGGACAATGACCCAAAACACACCTCCAGGCTGTGTAAGGGCTATTTGACCAAGAAGGAGAGTGATGGAGTGCTGCATCAGATGACCTGGCCTCCACAATCACCTGACCTCAACACAATTGAGATGATTTGTGCTTCTACACCAGCATTGCTTGCTGTTTGGGGTTTTAGGCTGGGTTTCTGTACAGCACTTTGAGATATCAGCTGATGTACGAAGGGCTACATAAAAATTTTGATTTGATTTGATTTGGGATGAGTTTGACCGCAGAGTGAAGGAAAAGCAGCCAACAAGTGCTCAGCATATGTGGGAACTCCTTCAAGACGGTTGGAAAAGCATTCCTCATGAAGCTGGTTGAGAGAATGCCAAGAGTGTGCAAAGCTGTCATCAAGGCAAAGGGTGGCTACTTTAAAGAATCTAAAATGTAAAGCATATTTGATTTGTTTAACACTTTTTTGCTTACTACATGATTCCATATGTGTTATTTCATAGTTTTTAAAATTATTTAAGGGGTGCGTACTGGCAGCAGAGAAGTCAGGCGCAGGAGAGCAAAATCTGTGTTACATTGGTGCAGTTTAATGATAAAAATCACCGTAAACAAAACAATCAATACAATGGGTACAATGGGTACAAAACCCGTCGCACACCAGACATAACGTGCACAAGCACTTACAAAAAACAATTCCGGACAAGGACATGGGGGGGACAGAGGGTTAAATACACAACATGCAATGATGGAATTGAATCCAGGTGTGTGGGAAGACAAGACAAAACATGAAAAGTGGATCAATGATGGCTAGAAGACCGGCAACGCCGACCGCCGAACGCTGCCCGAACAAGGAGAGGAACCAACATGGAAGTCGTGACAGTACCCCCCCCCCTTGATGCGCAGCTCCAGCAGCGCGCTGACACCGGCCTCGGGGACGACCCGGGGGGCGAGGCGCAGGGCGATCTGGACGAAGACTGTGGAACTCCTGCAGCATTGAAGGGTCCAACAAGTCCTCGACCGGAACCCAGCACCTGTCCTCTGGACCGTACCCCTCCCACTCCACGAGATGCTGAAGGCCCCTCACCCGACGCCTCGAATCCAATATGGAGTGAACGGAGTACGCCAGGGCCCCCTCGATGTCTAGTGGGGGCGGAGGAACTTCCCGCACCTCAGACTCCTGGAGCGAGCCAGCAACCACTGGCCTGAGGAGAGACACATGGAACCAGGGGTTAATATGGTAATCGGGGGGAAGCTGTAACCTATAACAAACCTCGTTCACTCTCCTCAGAACTTTTAATGACCCCACAAACCGCAGACCCAGCTTCCGGCAGGGCAGGCGGAGGGGCGGGTTTCGGGTCGAGAGCCAGACCCGGTAGTACCGGCACCCCGTAGTGGGGCACCCCGTAGTGCCAGAAGACGTGCGTAAACAAGGCCTCCGCAATCTGTAGGGCCGTAGGGAGACCGGGCAGAGGGAGGAGACGACAGGACTTAGAGAACCGATCCACAATGACCAAGATCACGGTGTTACCCTGTGAGGGGGGAGATCGGTAAGAAAATCCACTGACAGCTGCGACCAAGGCCGTTGTGGAACGGGTAAGGGGTGTAGCTTCCCTCTGGGCAGGTGCCTAGGAGCCTTGCACTGAGCGCACACCGAGCAGGAGGAAACATAAACCCTCACATCCTTAACCAAGGTAGTACCAGTACCTCCCGCTCAAATAGTGCACTGTCCGACCGATCCCAGGATGACTAGAGGAGGGTGACATGTGGGCCCAATAGATCAACCGGTCATGAACAGCAGACGGGAGCGGGCTCAGCACGTAATGCCTGCTCAATGTCTGCGTCCAGCTCCCACACTACCGGCACCACCAGGCAGGAGGCGGGGAGGTCTGTAGGAAAGGGTGAACACAAAACGGGTGAAAAACATGGCCCACGTTGCCTGGCGAGGGTTCAGTCTCCTCGATGCCCGGATGTACTCCAGATTGCAGTGGTCAGTCCAGATGAGAAAAGGGTGTTTAGCCCCCTTAAGCCAATGTCTCCACGCCTTCAAGGCCTTGACGACAGCCAACAGCTCCCAGTCCCCCACGTCATAGTTTCGCTCCGCCGGGCTGAGTTTCTCAGAGAAGAAGGCACAGGGGCGGGCTTCGGTGGCGTACCCGAGCCCTGAGTGAGCACAGCTCCTATCCCAGCCTCGGACGCATCCACCTCCACTATGAACGCCAAAGAGGGATCCGGATGGGCCAGCATGAGAGCCGAGGTAAACAGAGCCCTCAGGTGACTCAAAGCCCTGTCCGCCTCAGCTGACCACTGCAAGCACACTGGGCCCCCCTTCAGCAGTGAGGTAATGGGAGCTGCTACCTGACCAAAACCCAGGATAAACCTCCGGTAGTAGTTGGAAAACCCCGCTGCACCTCCTTTACCGTGGTGGGAGTCGGCCAATTACACACGGCTGAAATGCGGTCACTCTCCATCTCCACCCCTGAGGTGGAAATGTGGTACCCTAGGAAGGAGACAGACTGCTGGAAGAACGGGCATTTCTCAGCCTTGACGTACAGGTCATGCTCCAACAGGCGACCAAGCACGCTGCGCACCAGGGACACATGCTTAGCGCGTGTAACCGAGTATATCAGAATGTCATCAATATACACCACTATACCCTGCTGTGCAGGTCCCTGAAAATCTTGTCTACAAAGGCTTGGAAGACTGATGGCGCATTCATCAACCCATACAGTATGACGAGTTACTCATAGTGCCCTGAGGTGGTACTGAAAGCCGTATTCCACTCGTCTCCCTCCCGGATACACACCAGGTCGTAAGCGCTCCTGAGAACTAGTTTGGTGAAGAAGCGCGCCCCGTGCATTGACTCAATCGCTGTGGATATGAGCGGTAACAGGTAACTAACTATACCTCACAGTGATCTGGTTCAGACCTCGATAGTCAATACACGGGTGCAGACCTCCCTCCTTCACAAAAAATAAACTTGAGGCGGGTGAAGTGGAGGACAGAATGTACCCCTAACGCAGGGATTCGGAGACATCTATCGTAATTGAGTCGCCTTCTTTCCGGAGAAGGCGAGTGCCAAATCGGCATATTCAGGGGGAATGCACACGGTGGAGACCTGGTCTGGACTTTCCACCATAGTAGCACCAACGGAAATCCCTAAACACCTCCCCGAGCACTCTCACGACCACCCCGTGAGAGCCCTCTGTTGCCAAGAAACATTGGGGTTATGACAAACTAACCAGGGTAGGCCTAGCACCACGGGAAACGCAGGAGAGTCAATATGGAAGAGACTAATTCTCTCCTTGTGACCTCCCTGCGTCACCATGCCCAGAGGAGCGATGACCTCCCTAATCAACCCTGACCATAATAGTCAACTATCTAAGGCGTGAAGGGGGAAAGGCACAGCCACGGGAACAATGGAGATCCCTAACCTATGGGCAAACGATCTATGAAATTCCCAGCCACGCCTGAATCGACGAGTGCTTTATGCTGGGAATGCGAGGAAAACTCAGGAAAAGTGACATACAAAAACATATGTGCAACAGAAGGCTCTGGGTGAGAATGGTGCCGACTCACCTGGGGTGACGCCAGAGCCTGCTGCCTCGATACCCAGAGGAACCAACTCGGCACAGACCGGCAGTGTGACCTCTGCGGCCACAGAGGGTGCACGAGCTGGAACCCCCTCCGGTCTCCCTGTGCACCGCCCTTCCCAGTTCCATGGTTATCGGAGAGGGGGTGCGGGGAGATGGAACCAACAGACCCCGATCTGAACGTCCACGGGTAGCCAGCAGGTTGTCCAGCCGGATGGACAGGTCCACCAGCTGGTCGAATGTGAGGGTGGTGTCTCTGCAGGCCAGCTCCTGACGGACGTCCTCGCGTAGACTGCAGCGATAATGGTCAATCAGGGCCCTGTCGCTTCATCCCACGCCGGCAGCCAGGGTCCGATACTCCAGGGCGAACTCCTGGGCGCTCCTCGTCCCCTGCCTCAGATGGAAGTCGTTCACCTGCCGCTCTACCCTCGGGCGGGTGGTCAAAGACTGCCCGGGAATGGCGGGTGAACTCCTCAAAATGGTCCACCGCCAGATCTCCCTCTCTCCACACGGCGTTGACCCACTCCAGGGCTTTCCCGGTGAGGCACAAGACGAGGGCGGACACCCTCTCATGGCCCGAAGGAGCCGGGTGGACGGTTGCCAGGTATAAGTCCAGCTGCAACAGGAACCCCTGGCAGTTCGCAGCCGTCCCATCATATTCCTGGGGAAGGGAGAGACGAATCCCGCTGGGTCCAGGAGAAGGAGGGGTGCGTAGTGGAGACCCCGGTTGTGCTGGTGGAGGCGCTGGTAGAACTCCCTGTCTCTCACAGCGGTCCATTGTCTGGACAACGCGGTGCCAAGATGGTGGAGCATTGCTGCATGCTCCCGGACGCGCTCCTCCACCCCTATACCCGGGGTACCTGCTCCTGCTGACTCCATAAGTTTGGTCCGAAATTCTGTAATGGTGTGTACTGGCGGCAGAGAAGTCAGGCGCAGGAGAGCAAAAACTGATTTACAACAGCGCAGTTTAATAATACAAATCACCGTAAACAAAACAATCAATACCATGGGTACATAACTCGTCACACACCAGACATAACGTGCACAAGCACTTACAATAAACAATTCCAGACAAGGACATGGGGGGAACAGAGAGTTAAATACACAACATGTAATGATGGAATTGAAACCAGGTGTGTGGGAAGACAAGACAAAACAAATGGAAAATGAAAAGTGGATCAATGATGGCTAGAAGACCGGCGATGCCGACCGCCGAACGTTGCCCGAACAAGGAGAGGAAACAACTTCGGCGGAGGTCGTGACACATAGTTTTGATGTCTTCACTATTATTCTTGTGTCCAACCTTTTGACGGGTACTCTATATGATAAAGAAAACAAGAGAAATAACAAATAAGATAGGAAGCTATGTACACTGCCAATACCAAATTGACAATGTGCAGGGATACTGAAGTGTTTGCGGTAGAAAATCACACTTTGTTAGGGTGTGTGTGTGTGTGTGTGTGTGTGTGTGTGTGTGCACATGCATGCATGTGCATGTATACAGTGTTTGTGTGTTTGTTCACACAAATTCACACTGAAACGTCCAGCTTTATTACTTAATAACTGATCATTTGATTATGGACTTTTTAAATTTTGCATCAACCCTCTGCAGCTTTTAATTGCATTCGTCACAATGAGTAGGAATCCTTCAGCAGTCAGAGGATCAGAGCAATGTTCCCATAGCCCATATTTCATAAAGGACTGTTCATGAGTGACTTAAGAGGGCTATGCTCAGGCGGGTCCCTTGTGCCCCACAAACAAATGGGAGCTGAGTTCCCCTCTACCATCCAGCTGGTGCCTTCTTCTTTTTCCTTCATTATTCTGGGGTGAGTCACTGGAAGAGAGACACATGACAGAAAGGGAAAGGAAGGGTCTTGAAAGACAGCAGACAGTGACAGTGTGGGAGGAGAGAGAGAGAGAGAGAGAGAGAGAGAGAGAGAGAGGAGGGGGAAATGGGTGGTTGACAAGGCATCTCATCTCTGTAGTGTTCTGCTCTGTGGATAGTCTTTGTGCTGCTATCTGCCTTGTCTAGTCAGCCTAGTGGTATGTAGAATTCATGCACCGGGATTTACCTCGGCTGCTGCTGCAAAAACAAAGAAACGGATGACACAAGATTCACATTAGCATGAAAAAACAAACCGATACACACAAACTCACTGTTGTACACATGCACATACACAAGTGTTCATGCATACATGCAGATAAACTCTCCTCTTGTCTCTCTTCTTTTTGTCAGAAACAACACACACACACCCACACACACACAGACACACACACACTCTGATGTGTATGCAGACACAGTACATTTTAAACTTCACAAAATGACTTTCTCAGAGTAGGGGTCTGTTTGTGTAGTAGCTCTGTACTTGGTCAGTAGGCCCATGTTTTTCTGTGTACTGCAAAGGTCAAGAAGCTTGGCTGTTGGCTTGGCTGTTGATGTTAAAAAATAATGTTTTGGAAACAAATCATGCATGCTCTTGTAAACAGTTCCACAGGCCATGAGTCACTCCTCCTTCTCTTCTCTTCTGCCCTTCCCTCCTTTTTCTCCTTGACTCCTTTCTCCATCCTCATCCACTTGGTCTCTCTCTCTCTCTCTCTCTCTCTCTCTCTCTCTCTCTCTCTCTCTCTCTCTCTCTCTCTCTCTCTCTCTCTCGCGTTACTGCCGGTGGTCTGTTGCTGCTAGAGAAACGGTGAACAGGGAGATAAGGAGAGAGAAAGAGAGCACACGCTTGAAGCAGGGGGAGGTGAAGAAAGTAAAGGAGAAAACAACAGGCAGAGAAAGCGAAGAAAAGGAGAGAGAAAGAAAGAAAGGAAACGGAGCATCGGACCGACCAGCGTCGGTGTGTCCTCCAGGTGGTGTGGGTGTGAGTGAAACATTGGGCAGACGCCCGGGCAGAGTGGCAGCCACAGTGTCCCTGAGGGGCCTGGTCGGGGAGGACAAGGACAGCGAGGCAGGAGGAGGACACACAGGAAAAGTATGTGGACTCAGACAGAGCGATAGAGAGTGAGAGCTGAGCTAGTGAAATATCAGAAGCCCTCCCCTGAGAGTGGCCCTGTTCAGATAGCTGATAGCTGAGAGAGAGGCTGTGGGTTACAGCTGCACTGCCGCCCTTCAGTGACAGAATAAACAAAAACAAACCTACACAGGGAGAAACAAGCTGCTGAGAAACAGGGAACAAAGTGGTGTGGAGGTGAACAAAGGACGTGAGCAAATGCAGCAGTACTCCAGGTCTTCAGGATCAAAGCTCGAAGACTTCAACTGAACGTGGACTCTGAGGATTGGGACCAGGAATAAAACTATAGGATTAGGGTCTGTTATCAAGGGCTTTCTGACTGGCAGGATTTTGTGCTGGTGTGTGCAGGAGAACTCTCTTTGTCTGGGATGTGAGCTCTGCTACTGAACCGTGGAACAAGGCGGGGGGCCAGGGGGGAGCGTAGGAGGGAGAGTGACTGACAGACCGATTGGGAGGTTGAAGTGTTGGCAGTAGCAGACAAAGTTTGATAGACAGAGTTTTTTTCTGGTCGGGAGGGAGGGAGAGAAGAAGAGGGAGAGAGAGAGAGAGAGAAGAAGAGGGAGAGAGAGAGAGAGAGAGAAAGATAGAGAAGAGGGAGAGCGAGAGAGAGAGAGAGAGAGAGAGAGAGAGAGAGAGAGAGAGAGAGAGAGAGAAGAAGAGAGAGAGAGAAGAAGAGGGAGAGAGGGATGGTGGTTTCTTCCGTCAGTCCTCTCCGTCGTGCCCAGAGCTTCCAGAGATGAGTCAGAGGAAGCTGACACGACAGATGAATCTGTGGGAGACCCCCGAGGGGTTGACCACGCCCAGCCTGACCCCCACCTCTCCCTACGTCACCTCCGCTAACTCACCTGTGTCCCCTGATCACGACCACACTCGGGGACACGGGAATTCCGTGTTTTTCCGGCGTATGAAGCTCAACCGCAGTATAGAGCGCAGACTGTCGTCTCAGTCTCACCTTCCTCTCAGGTATTCATGGTGTTCAAGTAGCCATGCACAGTTAATAGGCCGTGTGGTGTGTGTGTGTGTGTGTGTGTGTGCTTGCGCGTGTGTGTGTGTGCTTGCGCGTGTGTGTGTGTGTGGCTTCACAATATCTCCCTCCATGATGTGCTTTTCATTTTTGAGGAAGCTGTAGAGACATTCATGTTTCAAAAAAGAGAAATCACCCTAAACCTAAGAAGTATGTTTCTGTGTACACTTTGGCTAAACTCTCACTAAGCTTCTGTTCGACTGGTTCTCTTTGAGATTATTCCTAATCTTGTGTTTGGGGTCATGTGGTTGTCTGTAACACTAGATTGGTATGGTGCTCTTGTGTATATATGTAGATCAGCTTTAATATTGCAGATGAATTGTAGCTTCCATCAAAGTACTTGTCTGCATCATCTCCAATCCCCCATATATATTGTTTTAAATATCTCAACATCAATTAATTCATGGGTAACAATTGGTACCTTGGTGAGATTGTTTTAAGTTAAAATGGTCAAAAACATACAAAAATAGCTACTTAGCAAAGAGCAATTTCTCAAGCAAGAATGTTGCTAGGACTGTCTGCCTGGGAGTGGTCTGAGTGGGGAGGGGAATACTAGGTGTTATTGGCAGAGAGGTTTGGAACTCTCTTTCTTATTGGTCTGAATTTCAGGCTGTCTTTTTAAACAAATCTTACACTAAAAGGGATTTATCATTTTTTTTTACAAATTCACAGATTTATTCCAACCTCTTAGTGTGTAAATATATATAATATACAGGAACATGCCTTAAATGAAGCATTGATCCAGACAACTTTCCTGTCTCTCTCACTTTGTCTTTCAGTTTTGACTCAGAGAATGGTCCTTCGCCCGGCCGCAGCCCCATGGATTCGCAGGCGAGTCCTGTGCTGGGGCTGCACCCCTCCTTTACCACAGAGGGGTGCAGGAGTCGCGGGGAGCGCAGGGAGTCCTTCCTGTACCGATCAGACTCCGACTATGACATGTCCCCCAAGAACATGTCACGCAACTCCTCCATCAACAGTGAGGGGTGAGTATCAAACCTGGGCGGGGGTTTGAACTTATAAGACTATTCCATTGGTTCCATTGCACCAGGCAAACTCAGTCAAGCCCAGCTAATGTATAGTGCTAATTGAACCCTGGTTTGGTGAGTATGTACCCCCTTACAACCTCCATTTCCTGTGTTCATCACATGCCATCAAAACCACCTTGGCTAATCCACATGGTTAAAACCCCTCTGAGTGAAAGTAGCCTCACTGACACTCCAGATTGCTGCAACACCATACATTACTCACTATACAATCACAATCAGCCGACTTGGCATTTATGATTATTATGATTATGGCAGTATTATGCTAATGTTCATACTAAAATATTTTTCGCTTCACAGCGGTGTAATTTGTCTTGGTCTGCTTCCATTTCAGAAAGATGCTTTTTGGTCAGATAAGGCTATGGATACCATTGGTTCACATACATATCCCGTATGTGTTCATGCAAACTGTCATAGCGATAACTCTCCATCTATCCTGCTGACTTTACTGTCATCTCCTTCCTTTGTTCATTTTCTATCTCTCTTTCTACAGGCATGCAGAAGATCTCATAGTCACCCCTTTTGCTCAGGTAAGCACCAGCACTGCAGTTTGTTGATGAAGTGGCGTACACTTCACCCTTCCTGCCTAAAGATAGAACAATGCCGTAAAGAACTTGAAAGGGGCTAAACTGAGTATGTAGTGAATTTGTCTCGCTCTGCTCTCTGCCCTCTCCCCTCTCCCCGCCGCCCCCACCACCCACCGTCCGTCCATCCCCCAGGTGTTGGCCAGTCTACGAACTGTAAGAAGCAACTTCACCATCCTCGCCAATGTCACGACACCCACTAACAAGTCAGTAGCATTCCGTCAGCCACGTCACCCTTTCAACCCCTCTTAATGTGGTCACATCTCTCTTCTCTATCGCAGCATGAATGATATGTTCCCACTGGGACTGTGCAGTCCTTATTCTCACTGGAATATGAAGAGTTGATTTCCAAAACACTATATCAACCAATTTTTCACTTGTGTTTTTTTTCCACCAGGAATGATTAATTGTGCGTACCTTCATGTGTGTGTAAAATATTACTGTTCTCAAGAAGTTTTCTGGAATAGATTTTAGATGTTTATGAAAATGTGTTTTTTTGCAAAACGCAATATATCCATTGTTTAGCTGGAATGGAATCTTCGTGACCTGTATATTTGACTGTGATATGCGGTTGTCTCACCCAGCTACTGTATCTTAAGATGAATGCCTTACTATATAAGTCGCTGTGTATAAGAGCACCTGCCAAATGACTCAAATGTCAAATGTAAGTGTTTTATATACAGATATCATATTACTGTATTGAATTATTATAATAGTTATTTTTTATTATATTGATGTCAGAAATGTATCATTGGTACATTTCGTTATAAAAACGGGTAGTTATTTGTTACATTTGACTGTGTAAAACCTAACAGTACTCTCTTATTTCTCTGAGAATGATGCGGATATACAGCATTTTGCAAAGAAAATACATTATTATTTGTCTCTCTGAAATGAAACGACCAAGTGATCGATTTAAACAAATACATGTCTGTCATTGAACAACCAAATGCCATGATTAGATAGTGAAAAAACACCAATCTGTTCATTATTTCGTTAAACAATAACAGTGAATTTACCAACATTTCTGAAAATGGATATTTACTGTTTTTGAATTAAGCTCTTCATATGTGGTTTTAGTAAATATCACATTTCTTCCTTCTATTTTGTCAGAACTGTGTCATATCAGTAGGGTATAATGTGGCAATACTCTCCTCACGTTGTGTCTTTATCGTGTTCTGCTGAGATCATCATGTCCCCAGTGGAAGACTGACTGAAAGACTGCCCGACTGGCTGACTCTCTGACAGACTGACAGACAGACTGACTGCCTGACTACCTGACTGACTGGTTATTCACAAGGATAGAAGTGGTCAATAATGCTAAATATATCCTCCTTTGTAATGCAAGAAACAGGCAGAGCATGAGTTGGCAGACTTTTTAGCAGTACGTCAATATGAGCAGTAACAATGCACCGTGGAATTATCTAGAGCCATAATTAGTGAGCATGATGCTCTCAGCTCCAAACAGAATCCTCCCTCACTAGACTGCAAGTTGAACCTCCATGTAGAGAAAGAGACAGCTGAGAGAGCCTCTCTTAAAGGAGGCATTGTTTTTAATATTGTTGGCCACAACAATATTTCAAAAGACTGCGATGCAGATCTATGCAAATAGTTTATGATTCCTCACAAATGTTATTGTCCATAATACAGATGAGGTTAAATATGTTTGCTTATCTATTTCCAGTGTTATGTTGTTACGCTACACAATTCATGCCCAATACAACCGTAATGTTCTTAGAGTCCACTAGAGAGCACGCTTTATCATTTCCTATGATGATGTAATGATCTATTTGTCCACAGGAGGTCACCAGTGACAAGCCAACCCACTGTTCCCCAGGCAACACTCTCTGGTAGGTTTCCTGCTAAAATGAACTTTAGTCTACTGATTGGGAACACTCTCCCACACAACTCACAGTGTTTTGGTAGTGTGCACTCAAGCTTCCAAAAACTCATAAAGAAATGCACCGATATTAATAGAAGAATTTGCAGTACCATGGCCTGTGGCTTTCTCAATAATGGGCTGCATTTAATTCCGCAGATGATTTGAATAATAAGTGTCAATCTGGAGTCTCAACTGAACAATTCTAAGAAATGACAAATGTAGCAATTTGACTGATACAGTTCAAGAGAACAGATGCAGAGAATATGACTGATACACAGACCATTATATTATGATACACTATATTATATCAATGCTGAGATCATACCGGTTATAATAATACATACAGCACATTAATGCCACCCTCTTCTCTCCTGTGTATGTGTGTAGATGAGACGTACCAGCAGATGGCAAGGGAGACTCTGGCTGAGTTAGACTGGTGTCTGGACCAGCTGGAGACCATCCAGACCCACCGCAGCGTCGGTGACATGGCTTCCAACAAGGTACCACCACTTCTACCACCTCCATTACCCTACACCATCACTACCAATAGTCCGTACCATCACTACCACTACTCTACACTACCACTACCAGTACCCTACACAGCTACTACCACTACCCTACACAAGCACTACCACCACCACTACTACTACCACTGCCCTACACAACCACTACCACTACCCTACACCACCACTACTACCACCACTACTACTACCACTACCTTACACAACCACTACCACTACCCTACACCACCACTACCACCACCACCACTACCACTACCACTACCAGCACCCTACACAGCTACTACCTCTACCTCTACCCTACACAACCACTACCACCACCACTACTACTACCACTACCTTACACAACCACTACCACTACCCTACACCACCACTACCACCACCACCACTACTACTACCACTACCACTACCACTATCCCGTACCACCACTACCACTACCCTACACTACCACTACCACTACCAACACCCTACTCAGCCACTACCTCTACCTCTACCCTACACAACCACTACCACCACCACTACTACTACCACTACCTTACACAACCACTACCACTACCCTACACCACCACTACCCCCACCACCACTACTACTACTACTACCACTACCACTACCACTACCACTACCAGTACCCTACACAGCTACTACCACTACCCTACACAACCACTACCACTACCACTACTACTACCACTACCCTACACAACCACTACCACTACCCTACACCACCACTACCACAACCACCACTACTACTACCACTACCACTAGCCCGCACCACCACTAACACTACCACCACCACCACTTCTACCACCTCCATTACCCTACACCATCACTACCACTATCCCATACCACCACTACCCTACACTACCACTACCACTACCAGTACCCTACACAGCTACTACCACTACCCTACACAAGCACTACCACCACCACTACTACTACCACTACCACTACCCTACACAACCACTACCACTACCCTACACCACCACCACTACCACCACTACTACTACCACTACCTTGCACAACCACTACCACTACCACTACCTTACACTACCACTACCACTACCTCTACCACTACCACTACCACTACCCTACACTACCACTACCTCTACCACCACCACTACCACTACCCTACACTACCACTACCTCTACCACTACTACTACCACTACCTTACACAACCACTACCACTACCCTACACCACCACTACCACCACCACCACTACTACTACAACTACCACTACCACTATCCCGTACCACCACTACCACTACCACTACCAGTACCCTACACAGCTACTACCACTACCCTACACAACCACTACCTCTACCACTACCACTACCACTACCACTACCACTACCACTACCCTACACTACCACTACCTCTACCACTACCACTACCACTACCACTACCCTACACTACCACTACCCTACACTACCACCACCACTACCACTACACTACCTTTACCACCACCACTACCCTACACCACCACTACCACTACCCTACACCACCACTACCACTATCCTACACCACCACTACCACTACCCTACACCACCACTACCACTACCCTACACAGCTACTACCACTACCCTACACAACCACTACCTCTACCACTACCACTACCACTACCACTACCACTACCACTACCCTACACTACCACTACCTCTACCACTACCACTACCACTACCCTACACTACCACTACCCTACACTACCACCACCACTACCACTACACTACCTTTACCACCACCACTACCCTACACCACCACTACCACTACCCTACACCACCACTACCACTATCCTACACCACCACTACCACTACCCTACACCACCACTACTACCACCACTACTACTACCACTACCTTACACAACCACTACCACTACCCTACACCACCACTACCACCACCACCACTACCACTACCACTACCAGCACCCTACACAGCTACTACCTCTACCTCTACCCTACACAACCACTACCACCACCACTACTACTACCACTACCGTACACAACCACTACCACTACCCTACACCACCACTACCACCACCACCACTACTACTACCACTACCACTACCACTATCCCGTACCACCACTACCACTACCCTACACTACCACTACCACTACCAGCACCCTACACAGCCACTACCTCTACCTCTACCCTACACAACCACTACCACCACCACTACTACTACCACTACCTTACACAACCACTACCACTACCCTACACCACCACTACCACCACTACTACTACTACTACCACTACCACTACCACTACCAGTACCCTGCACAGCTACTACCACTACCCTACACAACCACTACCACTACCACTACTACTACCACTACCCTACACAACCACTACCACTACCCTACACCACCACTACGACAACCACCACTACTACTACCACTACCACTAGCCCGCACCACCACTAACACTACCACTACCACCACCACCACTTCTACCACCTCCATTACCCTACACCATCACTACCACTATCCCATACCACCACTACCCTACACTACCACTACCACTACCAGTACCCTACACAGCTACTACCACTACCCTACACAAGCACTACCACCACCACTACTACTACCACTACCACTACCCTACACAACCACTACCACTACCCTACACCACCACCACTACCACCACTACTACTACCACTACCTTGCACAACCACTACCACTACCCTACACTACCACTACCACCACCACCACTACCACTACCAGTACCCTACACAGATACTACCACTACCATACACAACCACTACCACCACCACTACCACTACCCTACACCACCACAACCTTACACTACCACTACCACTACCCTACACCACCACAACCTTACACAACCTTACACTACCACTACCCTACACTACCACTACCCTACACAACCACTAGCCCACACTACCACAACCTTACACTACCACTACCCAACACCACCACTACCTCTACCACCAACACTACCCTACACCACCACTACCACTACCTTAAACCACCACTACCCTACACCGCCACTACCACTACCCTACACCACCACTACCACTACCCTACACTCCACTACCTCTACCACTACCCTACATCACCACTACCATCACCACTACCACTACCCTACACCACCACTACCATCACCACTACCACTACCCTACACCACCACTACCTCTACCACTACCACTACCCTACACTACCACTACCACTACCACTACCACCACCACTACCACTACCACTAGCACACACCAACACTACCACTACCACTACCACTACCACTACCCTACACTACCACTACCACTACCACTACCACTACCACTTCCACTACCACTACCCTACACTACCACTACCACTACCTCTACCACTACCCTACACTACCACTACCACTACCTCTACCTCTACCACTACCACTACCACTACCACTACCCTACACTACCACTACCCTACACTACCACCACCACTACCACTACACTACCACTAACTTTACCACCACCACTACCCTACACCACCACTACCACTATCCTACACCACCACTACCACTACCCTACAGACACCTCTACCACCACCACTACCTCTACCACCACCACTACCCTACACCACCACTACCACTAGCCCGCACCACCATGACCACTATCCTACACCACCACTACCACTACCCTACACCACCACTACCTCTACCACCACCACTACCCTACACTACCACCACCACGACCACCACCCTACACCACCACTAACATTACCCTACACCACCACTATGTCTACCCACACCACCACTATAACTACCCATCACCACCTCTACCACTACCATTACCCTACATCACCACTATGTCAACCCACATCGCCACTGTCACTACCCTACACCACCTCTACCACTATCACTACCCTACACCACCTCTACCACTATCGCTACCCTACACCACCACCACCACTACCCTACACAACCACAACCACAACTACCACCACCACTACCACTAGTTTACACCACAATTACCACTACCACACACTACCACCACCACTACCCTACACTACCTCTACCCTACACTACCACCACCACTACCCTAAACCACCACTACCCTACACTACCACTGCCACTACCCTACCACTACCACCCCCACTACCACTACCATACACTACCACTCCCACTAACACTACCCTAGACCACCACTACCACTACCTCTACCCTACACTACCACCACCACTACCCTAAACCACCACTACCCTACACTGCCACTACCCTACCACTACCACTACCATACACTACCACCACCACTAACACTACCCTACACCACCACTACCACTAGTTTACACCACAATTACCACTACTTTAGACTACCACCACCACCACCACCACCACCACCATCACCACCACTACCATTAGTTTACACCACAATTACCACTACCATACACTACCACTACCACTACCACTACCCTACCACACCACCCCCACTACCACTAACACTACCCTACACCACCACTACCACTACCACCACCATACACCACCACAACTACCACCACCACTACCACTAGTTTACACCACAATTACCAATACCATACACTACCACCACCACTACCCTACACTACCTCTACCCTACACTACCACCACCACTACCCTAAACCACCACTACCCTACACTGCCACTGCCACTACCCTACCACTACCACCCCCACTACCACTACCATACACTACCACCCCCACTAACACTACCCTACACCACCACTACCACTACCTCTACCCTACACTACCACCACCACTACCCTAAACCACCACTACCCTACACTGCCACTACCCTACCACTACCACTACCATACACTACCACCACCACTAACACTACCCTGCACCACCACTACCACTAGTTTACACCACAATTACCACTACTTTACACTACCACCACCACCACCATCACCACCACTACCATTAGTTTACACCACAATTACCACTACCATACACTACCACTACCACTATCCTACACTACCACTACCACTACCACTACCCTACCCTACCACACCACCCCCACTACCACTACCATACACTACCATTAACACTACCCTACACCACCGCTACCACTACCACCACCATACACCACCACAACTACCACCACCACTACCACTAGTTTACACCACAATTACCACTACCATACACTACCACCACCACTACCCTACACTACCACTACCCTACACTACCACCACCACTACCCTAAACCACCACTACCCTACACTGCCACTACCCTACCACTACCACTACCCTACACTACCACTACCATACACTACCACCACCACTACCCTACACTACCACTACCCTACACTACCACCACCACTACCCTAAACCACCACTACCCTACCACTACCACTACCATACACTACCACCACTAACACTACCCTACACCACCACTACCACTAGTTTACACCACAATTACCACTACTTTACACTACCACCACCACTACCCTACACTACCACTACCCTACACTACCACTAGTTTACACCACAATTACCACTACCATACACTACCACCACCACTACCCTACACTACCACCACCACTACCCTAAACCACCACTACCCTACACTGCCACTACCCTACCACTACCACTACCATACACTACCACCACCACTAACACTACCCTACACCACCACTACCACTAGTTTACACCACAATTACCACTACTTTACACTACCACCACCACCACCATCACCACCACTACCATTAGTTTACACCACAATTACCACTACCATACACTACCACTACCACTATCCTACACTACCACTACCACTACCACTATCCTACCCTACCACACCACCCCCACTACTACTACCATACACTACCACTAACACTACCCTACACCACCACTACCACTACCCTACACTACCACCACTACCACTACCACTACCCTACCACACCACCCCCACTACCACTACCATATACTACCTCCACCACTAACACTACCCTAGACTACCACTGCCACTACCCTACACACACCACAACCGCTACCACTACCACTACCCTACCACTACCACCCCACTACCATTACCATACACTACCACCACCACTAACACTACACTACACCACCACTACCACTACCCTACACCACCACAACTACCCTACACTACCACTACCCGACACCACCACTACCACTACCCTACACCACAACTATCACTACCCTACACCACCACTACCGCTACCCTACACCACCACTGCCACTACCCTACACACACCACAACCCTACACTACACCTCTTCATCTATCCATGGCCCTCTCCTATGCCCTCTACCACAACCTCAACGTATTTGTGTTTCCTAGTCCAACTGTGCATAACTAAATATCAATACTATTATCAGTCTCCCATACTGTATGTTTCATTAATGTCTGGGAGCCTTGTTCGCATTTAGCGGAACTGAACTATGTGAATGTGGACTGTGGACTGGCCAAGCTAATGTAACAGAGGTGGATCGGTCAGCCACACTCTCGTGATGAGTAACCTTGTCTGACATGTGATGACTTGGGTTAGCTCCCCAGGATAATGTCTAGCTTTTAGCTCAGTGGACTATCACAGTCTTGTGGCTCGCAGGAGCTGTTAGTCCCAGTGATGTTTGGGATTTGTGTATTGTCCTTTTGAGTCCGAAGTGAGTGTATGTGTGCATGTACACAGAATGCCCAAAAGATTTGTCAGATGCTCTATATGTACAAAGGTATGGGTGATATGTGTATACTGTATACTGCAGTTTAGAGTCTGTGTTTGTAGCGGATGTGTATTTGTGCACATGAATGCATGAGCTGCAGCAAGATGTTCCGCTTAAAATGTAGGATGGAGAGAGAGAGACGGGGAGAGAGAGAGAGAGAGAGAGAGAGAGAGAGAGAGAGAGAGAGAGAGAGAGAGAGAGAGAGAGAGAGAGAGAGAGAAGGGGAGGGTGAGGGTGAGGGTCTGTGGGTGGGAAGGGAAGACACAGAGCACAGGAGAAGAGGGAGGAGGGGTCCTGATGCTGATGTCTCTGCTGTAACCTTGGTTGCTATCGAACAACAGGGTCTGCCCTTCCCTTTTACTCATTGGCTCACCACTCTGACCACAGGGCTTGTGGTCTGGGAAGCGACCAATGAAAAAGAGGCAAGGTTCCTTCAACAGTGTTGTGTCTAAAAGAGACAGTGTGGTATTCTTGTTTTTCTTGTCACCCTGAGGGGAATGTAGCATGTTGCAACTGTTTCAGAACGCAAAAGACAGCAGTTTGGATTTGTATGTGTGTAAGGATGCCTGTGTTTGAGACACAGACAGAGGGCGAGAGAGCGAAAGTGAGAGAGGGGGGAGTGTGTGTGTGTGTGTGTGTGTGTGTGTGCTCCTGGCTGACAGAGAAGCAGAGAGAATGCTGTGGTCTTTAAGAGCAGACAGGCGCCATAAAGACACATACACACAAAACCACACCAACATGCACACACACATATGAACACCCTCCCTCATACTCGCTCTCTCTCACACACACATTTCCGACAGGCGTACATGCTGTCTGCAGCACATGCGCATTCAGGCTGCACGCACACACACAAGTGCATGCTGTCTGGCTGATTAGCTTGCAAGGGCTGTCTACAGCATCCAGGGAGACGGCGCTACAGGAGGCAGCAGGGCTTTGCTACGGCGGAGGAAGGAAAGAGGAAGGAAAGAGGAAGGAAAAATAAGGGGAGCCTGAAGCTCTTGGATTAGTTTCAACCTCAGACATAATTTAACCAGCCCAGGGAGACACAATGGAGTGACTGGGATACTGCGGGGGAAGCTACTGGGAGGAGGACTGTGGACTGTGTGTGTGTTGGGATCATCACTGAGGCACATACGGGGCTGATGCAGCAGGAGGACGACTGGGCCCGGCCCCTGGATCCGGTGCGCTGTGGGGGAGGGGCACTTTGCAGAGTAGACGCAACGCAGGGAGACGAGGAGAGAGCCTGTTTTTCCCCACACCGAGAGCTCCGCTGTGATTCTGTAGCCTGACCACCCGTCTGCTAGCAACATCACAGGCCTGGCTCCCTATTTCTCTCTCTCTGTCTCTCCTTCCTTCTCTTTCTCTCTCCATTGTCATTTGTCTCCCGCTTTCTCTCTGTCACTCCCTGTCCTCTTCCTCTGTCCCATCGCTCAATACTACGGTCATCTTTCCCACCCTGTCGTCACCGTCACCGTCTTTCCATCCCTCCATCCTTCTAAGCTCCTCTCTCCTCTTTTATCTCCATCTGTCAGTCTGTCTGACCTATCTTTCATTACAACATCTTGGCTTTTCTCTCTTCCCTCTCCTCCTCCATTGCCTCTCTTTGCCCTTCAGACAGTCCCCCTCTCACTCTCCATCTTCTCCCATCCTATCCTCCCCCTCTCCCCACTCTGCTGTTTGATTTGGGTCAGTTCTGCTCACCAGCTGGGATGAGATGTAGTCTCTGGAGCTTGGGGATCCAGGGGGCTCCTGGCCTGCCGTTTGCGGGGCACCCTCATCTGTGGACCGTCCTCACACTGGGGCCCATATCTGGACGCACTGGGTGGGTGGCCTGCTTCCAGGACAACTGCATGTAGGGACGGACTGTGAGCACCAGTGGACCCTGTCCTTCTCCCCCTCCACCCCTCGCCCCCCCCACCCTCGGCGGGGGGAAGCTGTCGCTCTGGAGTGTCCCGGCCTGGCCGGCTGCGGCCTACACGCTGCCCACACGCTGACGACGAATCCCTCCTCATGCTGCTGGGACACCTGCAGCGCCCCCACCCCCAGCCCGCTCCACTACCGGTCCTCCTGTCTGGGAAAGCGCCCCTCGCCCCCCGTCACCCTAAGCATGGGTGTGGTAGAGGCCATTGACCCCGCCTCGCCGTCCCCTTGCCCCTCGCCCGTGCCAGGCGGCTACCGGCTGCCCCGCTCTTCCACCAGCTACAGCCAGCTGCAGGGGAGGGGAGGAGGGCCAGACCTGGAGCTGGACCTAGGTGCGGCTGCCGGAGGGGTTCTGGAAGGGTCTGGGATGGCAGCGGAGCGCAGGACACCTCTAGTAGACCTGTTCTGTGAGACCTGCTCGAGACCCTGGCTCATCGGATGGTGGGACCAGGTAGGGCTAGTAGGGCTGGGAGGGGAAGGGAACCAGGCCAGACAGATAGGCAGCCATCTTGGATAGCTGTTTTGATGAACTGTTTTTCCACCCTTGCTGTTCTGTGCATTATTTAGGCTGTTGTCTGTCCATTCTACTTAGTAGGTGTGATTTTGTTAAGCCGTTGAAGTTTCATGTTGAAAAGAGAACCATGTCAGTTGTGTGCGTTTTAGCTGTGCGGATTGCAGGGACCAGTTGGGACAGGGAGGACATGACCTAAAGATGACAGGCATAACAGGATGTATGTTGAGAGACTGTGTGTTTATATTTTCCCTCAGCAAATCTGTTTTCATATTCTATGCATTATTTATGCATGTGGGCACTGAAGGGGAAAAGGCATTGAGTTTTCAGAGTTTATTAACCCTAAACTCCCCCTGTAATGTGTCGTCATGCTGCCTGTGGTGCTGGGCGCACTAAACCTCAGCTGCAGTACACTTCAACCTGAAGATAGAAACTCAAAACTGTTCACCTTAGGGACTAATTTCCTCCATTCAAACCACAGACAATATTCCCTTAAAATCGTACAGAAATTCCTATTAAGAAAATCTTTATTGTCCTATTGTTACAGGTAGCCTGCTTTATCACAAGATGTCCATCTCCATCCTCGACACACACACACACACACACACACACACACACACACACACACACACACACACACACACACACACACACACACACACACACACACACACACACACACACACAGGTTCAGCCCTCATGAACCATTGTCTTGTCTGTGCTTTACTGAGATACATGCAGCAACATCTTACCCAGCTAGCACATAACGTTCTCAGAACCGTATGTTTCTTAGAGCTTGGTGAGAGTGTGGTTGTCTCGTGGTTATTTTGCATACAACCTACCCACAACTTTGTGGGAATATTGCAGAACAGTTGCTTGGCATTGGAACATTCTCAGCACAAAAATGTCCTAAAGGTTCAAACATGGTTAGATTTAATAAAAATGTTGGTAATGTTGTAGGAACGTTCTCCAACTGGTTTAACATGGGGAATATTCTCAAATAGTTCAGAGTACGTTACGAAACAACGTGGGAATTTCTGTACTTCAGCACAACGTTTTCTACAGGTTTCCTCATGGTTACATTAAATTCATGTTCTCAATACATTAAGAAAACTTAACATAAAAAAACACAAGAAAACATTAGTAACGTTCAAAGAATGTTCTGCAAATGTTATTTAAAAATACATACATTCCGTTCAAAGCGTCAACAAAACTCTCTCTATCCTCTCTCTTGTTAAGTGTGTTCAGGTGTGTTGGCCGCGCCCAGTAATTGGCCACACCTGATCCTAATGAGTGCTTGTTTCCTTTGAAATGGGGTCTATTTGAATAGACTAAAATAGACCATCCTGGTGGCACAGTAGACTTATACAATGGATAAAGAACATACACTACATGACCAAAAGTATATGGACACCTGCTCGTCGAACATCTCATTCCAAAATAATGGGCATTAATATGGAGTTGGTCCCCTCTGTGCTGCTATAACAGCCTCCACTCTTACGGGAAGGCTTTCCACTAGATGTTGGAACATTGCTGTGAGGACATGCTTCCATTCAGCCACAAGAGCATTAGTGAGGTCGGGCACTGATGTTGGGCGATTAGGCCTGGCTCGCAGTCGGCGTTCCAATTAATCCCAAAGGTGTTCGATTGGGTTGAAGTCATGACTCTGTGCAGGCCAGTCAATTTGTTCCACGTCGATCTCAACAAACCATTTCTGTATGGACCTCGCTTTGTACACGGGGGCATTGTCATGCTGAAACAGGAAAGGGCCTTCCCCAAATAGTTTGCACAAAGTTGGAAACACAGAATTGTCTAGAATGTCATTGTATGCTGTAGCGTTAAGATTTCCCTTCACTGGAACTAAGGGGCCTAGACCCGACCATGAAAAACAGCCCCAGACCATTATTCCTCCTCCACCAAACTTTACAGTTGGCACCTTGCATTTGGCAGGTAACGTTCTCCTGGCATCCGCCAAAACCAGATTAATCCGTTGGACTACCAGATGATGAAGCATGATCCATCACTCCAGAGAACGTGTTTCCACTGCTCCAGAGTCCAATGATACTTACGAGTTACGCGCTTCAGCACTTGGCAGTCCCGTTCTGTGAGCTTGTGTCGCCTACCATTTTGCAGCTGAGCCGTTGTTGCTCTTAGACATTTCCACTTCACAATAATAGCACTTATAGTTGACCAGGGTAGCTCTGGTGTCACATTGAAAGTCACTGAGCTTTTCAGCAAGGCCATTCTACTGCCAATGTTTGTCTATGGAGATTGCATGGCTGTGTGCTCGATTTTATATACCTGTCAGCAACGGATGTGGCTGAAATAGCCGAATTCACTAATTTGAAGGGGTGTCCACATACTTTTGTATACATAGTATAAGATCATAGGTTAGAATTTCACTGACACCGTGCCACAATAACAAAATAAATGTATGTGCAATTTTGAACTGTTTCTAAACAGTTAAAAACACTTAACCCAAAACTAAGCTAGCAGTGTAATTAAAAGTCTTATTGAAACATGTTCTCAGAACGTTATTTAATTACCTTCAAATAAGCTATCATTTCTGTTCTCAGAAGATTAATGAAAACGCCCAGAAAAACTTTCAGGGAACCATAGTAAAAACCTTCTCAGAACCTCCTTGTAACCTAAACATTTACATTCACAGAACAGGCAAAATTTTCACTTCTGTTCTAAGAAAGTAAAAAACAAAAAAAGTACTTATTACCAGTCAGGAAACCTATGGCTTCGTTCCCAGAACCAATAGGAAGCCAAAGAATTACGCTCCCACAACTTCCAAGGAACCAAATGTGCTAGCTGTATCCACTCCCCCCATCTCTAAGCATGCAGTGTTTTTAGCAATCTGCTGCAATATGACAACTCTTGTTTTGATACAAGATAGAGTCTAACAACAGCCTTACCATTACCATTAGCAAAAAAATATATATACAGTACTTTGATAAACAAAGTGAAATTGAATGGATTGTTGGTTGTGAAAGCTGATTCACCATGCTGTCATCAAAGAGCATTACTGTAAACTGCTATTGTAATGTGAAAAACAGGAAGTGCAGGAAGAGCCTGCCTGTTACAATACATGTCACATTTCCCTGGGTGTCCATATGTTAGTCAGTTATCAGAGGGTTGATGATGCCCCTTTGCGTCTCTCACAGCTTCCTCCCGGCATCTTGTGTTCCATCAGTCAGGGGGCCATATGAGGAAGCACGGTAGCGTGGTGTGGCGTCTGTGTGTCCTGGCACTGGGGTTGTGTTGGTTGGCAGATTATGACTCAATATAGCAAAGAGATGGAGAGAGAGATGGAGAGAGATTGATCCTGCAGCATAACTGTGTCACTGGGCTTGACTGGCTAACTAGTCTACAGTACCTACCTGGTGCATTATCATGACCTATCTATCTATCTATCTATCTATCTGACTGTTGTAGTGGCTTCTGACGGAGGAAAAGAGACCTGACTGTTCTAACCGTGTCGAACTGTCACTAATACCTGGTTGGACTGGAATAAGGGATGAGAGAGAGAGAGTAATTAAAAATAGAAGTAGGAAGGAATGAGTGAGTGAGAGAGGGAAGGTTGAGAGAGTGGGAGGGAAGGTAGTAAAAGAGGTGAGTAAGAGAGAGAAGGGAATAGAGAGGAAACGGGAGTAGAGCAGAGAAGAGGAGTAGAGAAATAAGGAGAAGCAGAGAAGAGTGGAGGGAAGAAGAGAGGAGAACACAGGGGAGGGGAGAACAAGGGAGAGGAGAGAAGAGCAGATGAGAGGAGAGGAAAGGAATGGAGAGGAGAGGATTGACCTTGAAAAAGGTCAGAGACACCTGCCTAGTCTCTGAGATTGTCACCCAAGCAGCAGCCGCCTCCCTCCCTCGCTCCCATCATGCTGCAGGACTGACTGTGAGGAGGCAGTTGCTAGGGCAACCTCTATGGTTGCCATGGAGATTATTATGTGTGAAGGATCAGTCAGTGGGACACAGACTGAGGGGACTTGTCCGAATCGCACTGCGCCTGCTTGCACGTGACTGCCTCTGGTAGTGGAATGTGTTTGGTTACTAACAGTCTTCAAGATCCGCTCATGTTTGGTTGAGACATCGCGACAGGAAGTCTATGCAACATTACATTTTCTGTTTAGCCATATGGTACATATGTGTCCTATTCATGCGTCATATCTTTTTCTCACCTGCATTCCAGGCAGGTTGTGTGACATCATCACCAAAAGACACAGAACGTGCTGAATGAAAACGGCAGCTCTTCCACCATTGCTCCAACATGCTGTTGCTTTGTCAGGCTCCTGCAGTGGTTGCCTGTTGACAAGGTCATACCGTACTGTATGAATGTTGTATAGTAAACCCATGTGTTCTTTAGGAATTCTATTTCACTATTTTACAGTAGATGTGTGATACATCAGTATCAAACACAATTCATATTTTGCTACATTGTTGACATTTTTGATTGAGGTTAGAGCCGATGTACAGTATTAGTCTTTGTTTAGTGGTATGACCTGTATCCTGAATGAGGTATAGTGGTTCATATTAATTAACAATAATCATTTGTTCTGTTTCACACATACTCAAGTGCGTATTACAGTTTTTCACGTTGGTGCAATTTTCACAAGTATGTGGTACATTTTCAACAGTCTAAGCACAAAAATCTAAACTCTAAGTACATTTTCAATTGACTGAGTAGTACAACAAACAAATTCACAGTCACTTGTTCACTGCACCAAATCACTCCTTCAATTTGGAAGCGTATTCAATCTGAGTATCTGCTTTTCAAAATGCAATATTCACTGTACTTTTGATATGATTTGTTAACAATACAATTACTATTATTTTTATTCAGCACTTCAAAAAGAAAGTATCTTAGTTAGTTAGTTAGTTAGTTAGTTAGTTAGTTAGTTAAAAATGGTAGTTCAAATGACTTAATGGTGAGCCTGATGTATTGATGACTAAACTAAATGTTCTCATGGTATTTCACGGAAAATAGATTTTGCATGAGTGACTCAAGGGTGAAAGATGTGTTCAACTCCAATGAATGCACGATGAAAGGTTCTGAACCTAAGATAGGGGGCATTACAAGTGTTATCAGGTTAGAGGTTTGTACTTAGAGTTTTGAAAATAAACAACTTATACCTGAAACAATATGCCACAGTGATTGAAAAAAAAACTTGAAAGAGCATGTGTGAATTGTGTTTTGTATATCCCAGCTCCCCCTGAGACACCCAGGGAGCAATTAGGGTTAAGTGCCTTGCTCAAGGGTACAACGATTGATTTCTTATCTTGTCGGCTCGGGGATACGAACTAGATAGCTTCCGGTTACTGTCCCAATGCTCTAACCACAGATAGAGACCGATGTTTCACCAGATGTATAAATCTGAAGCCTCTGGTTGGAATTTCCACTCCCCACCAATATATGGTGAGGAGAGGAAGCTCGGAGGCCGGCAGTATGGGAGAGTATGGCACGAGTTGGAACTGGGCCGATATTATGCAGATTTTCTTATCGAAGCCCAAGCTCATCAAAGCCTGATCTCACTAAAGTTTTCTGTTCCCAAAACTACAATCTGTTTCGAACAGAGTGCACTACGTTTGTAGACATGATCATTTGACAAAGTTTAAAAAAAAATGATGTTTACAATGAGTGCCATGGCGAATTGAGTTATTGCACAAGCACATGCTAGAACGGGCCGATGGGATGTTGTTAGCTCATGCTTGGCTCTGCCAACCTCCTTGCTCGTTCTGCCCGCTATGCTTCATCTGCTCCCTTTGAAAATGACACAGATGAACTATCTTGGGTTAGTTATACATATCTTTACTCTAACCACCAGGCTACCTGCTGCCCATTGTTTTGTTTTTCAAAACAATGTGTTAGATGTATTTAGCTAAAAAGGGATTTGTACAGATTTCCTTTCTTATGGAGTACGATGTGCTATTTTTGGCATGGTATGAAATCCAGCTTGAACATTATTTCAGCGACACTATTCAAGCAATACCTCTAACTTCTGTCTTCTCCTGTTCTTGGTAATAATATAATGCTCTGCCTCTCTCCATCTCTTTCTTCCTCTCTCTATCCCTCTCTCCATCTCTCTCTCCTTTTCCTCCCCCAGTTTAAGAGGATGTTGAACCGGGAGCTATCTCACCTGTCAGAGATGAGTCGTTCAGGGAACCAGGTGTCTGAATACATCTCCACTACCTTCCTGGGTGAGTCACACACCTCCCCTTTCACCTGCACTCCTGACTGGGTCTCTGTTTGTCTTCTATCCTTTATACACCTCAGTCCTCTATCCACTAGAAAACGAATCAGAGCCCTATGTATGTGGCTCTGGTCAAAAGTAGTGCACTATACGGCTGCCATTTAGAAAGAGGGTTATATTTTAGTCAATACTGACCAGTATAATGCATTTATTTAATATTTAACCTTTATCCACACTGTTAACCCCAATGTGCTGTCATTACTCAAAACGTTTGAGGAAACGCGTTGAACTTAATATATCTGAGTACAGTTACTTAAAGTGATTTAGTAGTTATTAATCAAACTGATAGAATTACTGTGAGCTTGTAGGGGGCCCTGATTTGAGTTGTATCAGAGTAATGCCCCCTCTAAGCCACGCCTCCAATATAATTTCCCAGTGCGCCTTGCCTTTTTGAGTGAATTGTGGAATCGTCACACATGACTGTATTTGTTAGTAACAGAAACACAGATGTCCTATGGCCTTCCCCAAGTGAATTCCTAGTTGAATGTTATCATTATAATTAAACATTACATATCTCATAAGGCCTTATTTTGAGGCCTAGATTTACTCTAAAACAGTGGCCTGAAACTCATGGTTGACAGGCCACATCAGGGAACTTTCCCAAAATTTCAAAAAAAATCTAGGTTGAAGGATTTCCAGCAATCTTCTAACCCAGATTTCTGGAAAACCTGGGAAATATACCAGACTTCTGCAAGTCACTTTAGGCTGGCTTGCAAAGTGATGTGTAATTCCTATTGGAATCCAGCCAGAGTTAGGCTATCCAACAGTGTATTCACTCACAACCTGCATTCATAATGACTGCCAGGGTTAGGAACAGTGTGAGGAGACTACCTAAGCCATTTCAATTGGAACAACCATTTCTGTGACGGGTGCAAAAAATCAAATTAATTTATTGGATTAGTTTAGAAAAATGTATGTTATTTAACTGTGTTTTACATAAGATGAATCAATCAATCACTCAATGTACAGAACACAGATATTCAAAACAATTCCCAAAAATCAACCTGCAGTAGAGCATGCTGGGGGAAAAAAGAAAAGTTAATTTGTTGTCATAACTTTAGAAAATTGAATTAATGTGATTTCGTTTTGAGTCAGTACCACATAAACATTTGATGTAATAATGACTTTGAGTTCCACTTACTCAAAGTATTTGAGTTAAAAAGGCCTTGGGGTTTACAGTGCAGGCAGTCATTTAGACCGGGGTCTCTTTACAAGTGAGCCCTGTAATGATGCACACTATAGCCTTTATAATAATAAGTTATAAATGCATGCTTATAACAAGCATTCGAAAGTATTGTAATTAACCTCTGACCTCCATGTCTCCTCCAGATAAGCAGAATGAGGTAGAGATCCCGTCTCCGACCCTGCGGGAGCGAGAGCGGGACAAGCCCATGTGTCATATCAGTGGAGTGAAGAAGCTGACGCACAGCTCCAGCCTGTCCATCAACACCACCATGCCACGCTTCGGAGTCAAGACGGAACAGGAGGACGCACTGGCCAGGGTACGGTATACCTGTACTGGATCTGGGATCTGTGGACCCTTACACATAGTCACACATGAACACTCAGTCACTTCGAAGATGATTTAAAATGACATATCCTGCTGAGACCCAGCGAAAAAAAGCTTTATGAATTATGACTTTTTTAGGAGTGAAATAAACATTTTACAATGTTTATTTTATTATTTTATTTGATTGTATATGCACTGTAGTGGATATTATGATGAGGTGAATATTATATTTTTACATTTTTACATTACAATACATATGTGTACAGTAAGTGAAAAATACAGGATATTTATACACAATATCTTATTTAGCTCTTATTTAATGTAAGAAAAAATATATTACACTGTTCTGAAAACTCACCAAACTATTCCACAGATACACTATATATACAAACATATGTGGACACTCCTTCAAATTAGTGGATTTGGCTATTTCAGCCACACCCGTTGCTGACAGGTGTATAAAATCGAGCACACAGCCATGTAATCTCCATAGACAAACATTGGCAACAGAGATGCCTTACTGAAGAGCTCAGTGACTTTCAACGTGGCACCGTCATTGGATGCCACCTTTCCAACAAGTCAGTTTGTCAAATTTCTGCCCTGCTAGAGCTGCCCCGGTCAACTGAAAGTGCTGATATTGTGAAATGGAAACGTCTAGGAGCAACCATGGCTCAGCCACAAAGTGGTAGACCACACAAGCTCACAGAACGGGACTGCTGAGTACTGAAGCACGTAGCGTGTAAAAATTGTCTGTCCTCGGTTGCAACATACTACTGAGTTCCAAACTTCCTCTGGAAGCAACGTCAGCACAATAACTGTTAGTCTGGAGCTTAATGAAATGGGTTCCCATGGCCGAGCGGATGCACACAAGCCTAAGATCACCATGCACAATGCCAAGCGTCGGCTGGAATGGTGTAAAGTGCGCCACCATTGGCGAGATTTACTCTTCATTGTCTGATGGACAAATCTAGGTTTGATGGCTGTCAGGAGAACGCTAACTGCCCCAATGCATAGTGCCAACTATAAAGTTTGGTGGAGGAGGAATGATGGTCTGGAGCTGTTTTTCTTGGTTCAGGCTAGGCCCCTTAGTTCCAGTGAAAGGAAATCTAAACACTACAGCATACACTGACATTCAAGACGATTCTGTGCTTCCAATGATTCTGTGCTTCCAACAAAAGTTTTGGGAAGGCCCTTTCCTGTTTCAGCATGACAATGCCTCCGTGCACAAAGCGAGGCCCATACAGAAATGGTTTGTTGAGATCGGTATGGAAGAACTTGTCCGGCCTGCACAGAGCCATGACTTCAACCCCATTGAACACCTTTGGGATGAATTGGAAGGCCGACTGCGAGCCAGGTCTAATCGCCCAACATCAGTGCCCGACCTCAATAATGCTCTTGTGGCTGAATGGAAGCAAGTCCCCACAGCAATGTTCCAACAGCTAGTGAAAAGCCATCCCAGAAGAGTGGAAGCTGTTATAGCAGCAAAGGGGGGACCAACTCCATATTAATGCACATGATTTTGGAATGAGACGTTCGACAAGAGCAGGTGTCCACATACTTTTGGTCATGTACTGTATTTACTTACTGGAAACAATTTTAATATCGAACTCACAAAAATTATGATTACCCATTTACATACATGTACTTTCTCCTTTAAATAAAATAATGTGCTAAATTAAGATGGCAGCCATTTTTTTAAAACAGGATGAGAAAGTACAAAGTCATATGATATCATTGAATACAACAGAATGTCCTCTCAAAGGTACAACAGGATTTAACACAGTGGCATGAATGGCCTCAGAGATACGGCCCAAAAACATCTATCTCCATTAGAGTGGACAAAAATGAATTGGTTTGATTTATTGATCTTTATTGGTCTCTGGAGGGATTAAATGGAGTCATATGTCAAGTCAAATTCTGGGTATGTGTACATTTACTTGGCAAATAAAGGTGATTCTGTTTCTGATTCTGATGTCTGTTGACCAGGAGCTGGATGACTTGAATAAGTGGGGCCTTAATATCTTTCGTCTGGCTGAATTCTCCAATAATAGGCCTCTCAGCTGCATCATGTTCGCCATCTTCCAGGTGGGTGGTTTTATCCATTAGATTTTCGGTAAGAGTGGTCATATAGACTTAATGTAGACTTTGCTGTTCATATACGTGTATAGGATCCTGAGTGTTTGCGTGACACTGTGTTTTCCTTCCCTGTAGGAGAGGGATCTGTTGAAGACGTTTCGAATCCCTGTCGACACCTTCGTGACCTACGTTATGACCCTGGAGGACCACTACCATGCCAACGTGGCCTACCACAACAGCCTCCACGCCGCTGACGTCACCCAGTCCACCCACGTCCTGCTGTCCACACCGGCTCTGGACGTAAGAACCACATTTCACCCCACACTGAGGCTACGTCTAACAACAGCTAACGTGAAGCACACAGCTGCACTCTAACTGCCATCGCACATTCATGTCCTGTAGGCTGTTCTAAAACGTGATTGGTTACACTGTGTTCTATCTCTCTCTCTCTCCGTCAGGCCGTGTTCACTGATCTGGAGATCCTGGCTGCGTTATTCGCTGCTGCCATCCATGATGTGGATCATCCTGGCGTGTCCAACCAGTTCCTCATCAACACCAGTGAGTCCTTGCAATGGAGAAAGGAGGAGACAGGACGCTGTACAGTACACTGCATTATAACTGAATAAAGCTCCCTGAACCACATCTCAGTTGAGCTCAACTCACCAGTCAGTGTAGCACAGCTGATAACGTAAAAAGAAAATGTCAGAGTCAGCACTGTAATGTGAAAAGGTTACTAGTGGGGTGTGTCTACAGGTCCTCTGACCTAGTATGTGTTCTGTACTGACCCGGTGTGTTCTGTCTGTCCTCTTCCCCCAGACTCGGAGCTGGCTCTGATGTACAACGATGAGTCAGTCCTGGAGAACCACCACCTGGCCGTGGGCTTCAAGCTGCTCCACGAGGACAACTGTGACATCTTCCAGAACCTCAGCAAGAGGCAGAGACAGAGCCTGCGCAAGCTCGTTATCGATATGGTGAGGCTCCTGCCCCTCACACTCACCCACTAATGGGCTGCTCTGTTGGCTCAGTAAGGGGCGGGGCTTATAAGAGTTATTTAAATGTTATTTTCTATTTTTATGTTTGTTTTTGTTTGACCTCCTCCTTTAATTGACCTCTCAAGGTGTTGGCGACGGATATGTCCAAGCACATGAGTTTGCTGGCTGATCTGAAGACCATGGTGGAGACGAAGAAGGTGACCAGTTCAGGAGTGCTCCTGCTCGACCACTACACTGACCGCATCCAGGTGAGCTTTCCCCTCTGACCTCTAAACATAAGCTTGAGAAAATTCACAACGCCTACTGTGCACTGGTGATACCTGACCTTATGTGTGTGTCTGCAGGTGCTGAGGAACATGGTGCACTGTGCGGACCTAAGTAACCCCACCAAGCCCCTGGTCGTGTACAGAGAGTGGACTGAGCGCATCATGGAGGAGTTCTTTAGACAGGGGGACAAGGAGAGGGAGAGAGGCATGGAGATCAGCCCCATGTGTGACAAACACACTGCTTCTGTGGAGAAGAGTCAGGTTAGGAAACATACACACAACTCACATTTTGGGATCACTTTCAAAGTAATTATAAAAGCTTAATGCTTATATATGCTTTCTTAATAGTATGATTGATGTTTAGAAATGTCATCTCATGTTGCTTACACAAATTCCTTAGCCGTGTAATGTGCTTGTTATTAGTGTGATGTTTGTTAGTGTGTTTGATTCTCCTGGTGTTGTGTGCTGTAGGTGGGCTTCATCGACTACATTGTGCACCCTCTGTGGGAGACGTGGGGGGACCTGGTGCACCCTGATGCCCAGGACATCCTGGACACTCTGGAGGACAACAGGGACTGGTACCAGAGCACCATCCCCCAGAGCCCCATCTCCCCACCCCCAATCCCCCTCGGCCCAGACAAGAGGCTCAACGCCTGCATCGACAAGTTCCAGTTCAAGCTCACCTTGGATGACGACACCGAGGGAGGACAGGAGGAGGAAGAAGAGGAAGAGGAGGAGGAGGAGGAGGAGGGGAAAACCACCCCCAATCACATGGTGCTGGACTGCAGTCAGGGAGAGGAGGAAGACAAGAAAGAAGAGGAGGAAGGAGAGGATGTGTTAAAGGATGAAAGGGAAGGAGACATCATCGAGGAGGAAGGGGAAGTAGGGATGGAGGAGGAGGTAGAGGA